>NC_053023.1:145242329-145449612 GCF_003073215.2 Triticum urartu
CCAAGGAAAGTCCCCTCCGAACACGGGACGAAGTCTTCAATCTTATATCTTCATAGCCCAGGAGTCCGACTGAAGGTATAGTCCGGCTACCCGAACACCCCCTAATCCAGGACTCCCTCAAGCACCGTATACCCGAGCGGTATTTTGGCGACGTCCTGGAGGGGTCTCAGATTGTAGTGATGCAGTGTTCGCAGGATATTATCTTTGAATAAATGTATTCAAGTTCCTTCTACCTTGTATGATAAAACAAAGTGGGTTAGTAATATAATGCTTGTTATGTTTTAAATTTTACCTCCTGTGTGGCTATGTTGTATAAAATCTGAGGGTTGGCCAGTCGTCGGCTTCTACCCCCATGTAGGTAGTACGGAGGTGTTCGGGATGGAATATAAACAATCTAGATCCAATTATATGGTCCTTGAAGGAGTTGTTTAGCGCAACGAACCAGGCAATCAGACAATGTGGCTTTAACGCCCTCACTTAGCCATAGGAGTTCGACAATAAAAACATGGGCGCAGCCCCTAGTATCCGAACCAGAGTGCTATAAGCGTCTGATCGGGAAGTACAATCCTTCGCGTAATGCGGAAGAAATCTCCAACGATTTGCAACCTCCGAAGAGCTGACCTGCTCTTGCCGCATCATGACAGTCAGTTTTCGGCTTTTCTACTGAGGTGCTCCTTTGGATAAACCAAGGCACAATCGTAGTAGTTCTCCTTTTACTACCTTAGCCGATATAGCGAAACGTAAGGTAGCAAGCACAGGAGCTGGGCAACCCAACTACTGACAAATACATGATTCGGAGCCAATGGATATAGTACTAAATTCGGGGTTCTGAACTATACTATAAAAAGTCTTTGGACTTTTGTTGTCGTAGTGTGGTGTGCTATGAAGCCCCTGGCAAACATCAAACATACCAAAGTGTACGGGTGCTACCTGATAGGGGTACCCACAGGGGAGAAGAAGAGAAAAAGGAAAAGAAAAAGAAAGAAAGAAAACAGAAAGGGTGTAAAGGTGATAAGCTGGGGCCCTAAAGCTCCAGTCTCGAACTGTTTTCATTGCAATTTGATTCATACGTCGAGGCGCATTGATACAAGTAGTGCAATAAGGAACATGCTATTTGACATGCCAAAAACCAAGGGAGAGCTGCATGTGGGTCCTGAAAAATAGGTAGAGTGATTGTTAACGAAACCACCTTGAAAATCCCCCATACGTCTGTGTTTCTTGCCATCTTGGTGTGTTTATCCTTCAAGAGGACTGGTGATCAGGCCATCAGATGGGGCATGCGGGATTGAAACCTGAAAAGGGAACGAATAAAAGTGGAAGTATGCGAGTATCCGGTGTCAGTTGATTCGTACTGTGGATCACAAACTATCTATGCCTCCGTCGATGCCCATGGATTTTTGAGTGCGTAGTTATGTACGTGTGGTGCGAATGCCACTACTTGACCAGGACTGAGACGGAGGCCGAATTGCTAGTCTAGCTCCCGACGAGCCGAGCTGTCCTGCTGTAGGGTAGTTCGGACCCTCTTGACGGTGTGCGTGGGCTCGGCATCCGAATTAAGGTTCTGCTTGAGAAGGCCGCTCTGTACTTCTGCTGCTAAGGCAGCTGTGTGCTCTTCTGTATGGAGGGAGCGTTCCGTATTTCCATTGACTATTATGACGCCACGTGGATCGGGCATCTTGAGCTTGAGATAAGCATAGTGTGGCACTGCATTGAATCGGGTGAATGCGGTCCGTCCGAGCAGTGCGTGATAGCTGCTGCGAAAGGGGACTATGTCGAAGATTAACTCCTTGCTTCGGAAATTGTCCGGAGATCCGAAGACAACCTCGAGCGTGATTGAGCCCGTACAGCGGGCCTCTACACCTGGTATGACTCCTTTGAAGGTAGTCTTTGTGGGTTTGATCCGTGATGATTGAATGCCCATTTTGCGCACTGTATCCTGATAGAGCAAGTTGAGGCTGCTGCCACCGTCCATCAGGACTCGCGCTAGGTGGAACCCATCAATTATTGGGTCTAGGACCAGTGCGGCTGAACCACCATGATGGATACTGGTCGGATGATCCCGGCGATCAAAAGTGATCGGGCATGACGACCATGGATTAAATTTTGGGGCGACTGGCTCTATCGTGTAGACGTCCCTGAGTGCGCGCTTGCGCTCCCTCTTGGGGATGTGGGTAGCGTATATCATGTTCACTGTTTTGACCTGAGGGGGAAACTTCTTCCGCCCCCCTGTGTTTGGCGGCCAGGGCTCCTCGTCGTCGTCTTTGCTTTGCGATCCCTTATCCTTGTTTTCGGCATTTAACTTACCGGCCTGTTTAAAAACCCAGCAATATCTGTTGGTATGATTGGGTGGTTTGTTTGGTGTGCCATTAAACTGGCATGGACGATCCAGTATGCGGTCCAGGCTAGATGGGCCCGAATTGTTCTTTTTGAACGGCTTCTTCCGCTGACCAGACTTGGAGCCACTGACTCTGGCATTGACCGTCGTATCCTCGGTGTTGTCATTGTTATTTTGATGCTTGTACCTGTTGCGTCGAGACTTGTCATTGCTATTTTTAGCTTCAGGGGTGCCAGCGTCGCTTGCATTGTTTTTGCTACAGGCCAGCCAACTATCCTCGCCCGCGCAAAAGCGGTTCATGAGTGTCGTGAGGGCCGCCATGGACTTTGGCTTCTCTTGGCCGAGGCGGTGGGCGAGCCATTCATCGCGGATGCTGTGTTTAAAGGCCACTAGGGCTTCGGCATCCGGACAGTCGACTATCTGGTTCTTTTTAGTTAGGAACTTGGTCCAGAATTTCCTGGCGGACTCTCCGGGCTGTTGAACTATACGGCTTAAGTCATCGGCGTCCGGAGGTCGAACGTATGTACCTTGGAAGTTATCAAGGAAGGCTTCTTCCAAGTCCTCCCAGCTGCCGATGGAGTTTTCGGGTAGGTTGTTCAACCAGTGCCGTGCTGGTCCATTGAGTTTTAGGGGGAGGTATTTAATGGCATGTAGGTCATCGCCGCGGGCCATATGAATGTGGAGAATGAAGTCCTTGATCCATACTGCGGGGTCTGTGGTGCCATCATATGATTCTATATTCACTGGTTTAAACCCTTCTGGGAATTCATGTTCCATGACTTCATCGGTGAAGCAATGAGGGTGTGCGGCGCCTCTATATCGGGCCGTATCGCGAGTAGCTCTAATGGATTCCATCTGCAGCTTTCGGCCCGTGCATGACTAGGTTTGTCACGTCTGAAAAGATGGCCTTCGTCGCGTGTCAGGGCACGTCCTCGCGATCCGTAGATCGATCTGGTATGTCCTGCTTTATTGTTCAGGTCATGTCGAAGGTCATATGTATGGCCGTGAGCTGATTCACCTCTACCTTTGCGATGAGGCGGGGAGGGCTGGTGTTTGGCTTGAGTTGTCGCTTTGTCCCGGCCATGTGGTGGTCGGCCGGCCGCATTGCGCGATGGTGGTATGTGTTCCGGCGCCTCATCGTCGAACCGAGGTAGTAATTTGCGCTTTGGGTAGCTTTTGGCCAGGCAATTGAGGCCGTATTCTTCAGCTGCTAGGACGTCAGTCCGTTTATCATTGAGCAGATCTTGGTCAGCTTGAAGTTGTTGCTTCTTCTTTTTCAGTCTCCTTGGAGTGGCTATTAGCTGGCGCTTGAAGCGCTCCTGCTCAAGAGGTTCCTCGGGCACGATGAAATCTTCGGTGCCGAGGCTCGCCTCATCTTCGGAGAGGGGAAGATAATTACTCTCCTCTGAGTCCTCGTGCGTGGCCTGTTTACCAGGGCTAACCTGCCCATCTTCTCGTTCATTCTGTTCGGTAGCTGCGTCAACAGGGTCTTCGTTGTCTTCGGCACCTTCCGGAGTGTTATCTTCTCCTGTGTCGGTGTTGCTATCTTTACTATGACGTGACTTAGAGCGGCGCCGTTGACGCCGATGTTTCGATTGTATCTCAGGAGGTTTATCCTCAACTGGATCTTCTTTGTCATCGCCGTTGTTCTCCTTTGGTGCATCCACCATGTATACATCGTATGAGGAAGTGGTTGTCCAGCGTCCAGTGAACGGCGGTTCCTGGGCCTCTTCTTCTCCGGCATCGTCGTCCATACCGTTGATGTCGTCGGAGCTGTAATCGAGCATGTTAGTTAAGTCTTCGACAGTGGCTATGAAGTGGGTGGCGGGTGGGAAGCAAAATTCCCTGTCCTCAGCTTCTAGGTCGAACCAAATGTAGTTCGGCTGTGAATCTCCCGCTAAGGATAGATTTTTTAATGAGTTCAACACATCGCCCAAAGGTGAGTGTCGGAAGATATCCGTGGCGCTGAATTCAGCGATCGATGACCGATCATGCTCGACATGCGCGGACGCACATAGTTCGAAACTTATAACCAGAAACAAGTCCGAGGTTCTGGTGACACAGGCATTACCGGAAGTTAGGTCTATGTGCGGCTCCAACGCCATGGAGTCTGCGGCTTCTATGGTGGGGTTGAGCTTCCTGTTCTTGGATGGCACGACCTGCTCCAGATATAAGGCCAGAGCGGCTACAGGTGCAATTTCCTGAGTATGGCCCGATGACAGGTCTAAGTCATGTTCCTCGAGGCGATGAGGAGCGATTGCCATGGTATCGAATCCGTCGAAGATCAAGTCTCCGCGGATATCCGCGACGTAGTTCAAGCTCCCGAATCTGGCCTGACGGCCAGGGGCGTAGCCGTCGATCTGCTCCAGATGGCCAAGTGAGTTGGCCTGCAGTGCAAAGCTGCCGAACACGAAGATCTGTCCGGGGAGGAAGACCTCCCCTTGGACAACATCGTTGTAGATGATTGAAGGAGCCCTCAAACCTTTTGGGGACGACAAAGTGGAACTCTCAATGAAAGCACCAATGTCGATGTCAAAACCGGCAGATCTCAGGTAGGGGGTCCCAAACTGTGCATCTAAGGTCGATTGTAACAGGAGACAGGGGACACGATGTTTACCCAGGTTCGGGCCCTCTCTATGGAGGTAATACCCTACTTTCTGCTTGATTGATCTTGATGAATATGAGTATTACAAGAGTTGATCTACCACGAGATCGAGATGGCTAAACCCTAAAGCCTACCCTATATGACTATGGTAATGATTGTTCGGCCTTATCTACGGACCTAGCCCTCCGGTTTATATAAGCATAGGAGGGATTTAGGGTTACACAAAGTCAGTTACAGAGAAAGGAATATTCATATTTGGTCGCCAAGCTTGCCTCCCATGCCAAGGAGAGTCCCATCCGGACACGAGCAGAGTCCTTGGTCTTCGTATCTTCGTGGCCTATCAGTCCGGCCCATATCCAATAGGTCGGACACCTGAGGACCCCTTTGTCCAGGACTCCCTCAACCACCGATACAACTCACGCATGCTTTACGTTCGCTTTACCTAGAACAAGTATGAAACTAGAAGTACTTTGTAGGTGTTGTAGAATAGGTTTTCAAGATAATAAAGAGCATGTAAATAAAAACTAGGGGCTGTTTAGATAAAGACACAACTAAGTTAGTTTCAGTAGAGAGCTTTTTGTCACGAGAAAGTTATTTGTCCATAGGCAACCGATGACTAGACCGGTAGTCATTATTGCAATTTTATATGAGGGAGAGGCATAAGCTAACATACTTTCTCTTCTTGGATCATATGCACTTATGATTGGAACTCTAGCAAGCATCCGCAACTACTAAAGATCATTAAGGTAAAACCCAACCATAGCATTAAAGTATCAAGTCCTCTTTATTCCCATACGCCATGACCCACTTATCCGTGTTTGTGTTTCTATCACTCACACAACGCTGACAATAAGCAAAACATTAACATATTGCAAACCCTATTGTAGGGATCCCTCACGCTTGCGCGGCATGGAGAGCACCATAGGATAGCACCAATAATAAAACATGCAACTCAAACCAATCATGATCATCAATTAACCCATAGGACAAAAGGGATCTACTCAAACATCATAGGATAGCCATACATCATTGGGAAATAATATATAGCATTGAGCACCATGTTCAAGTAGAGATTACAGCGGGGAGAAGGGGTGTTACACCACTGCATAGAGAGGGAGAGAGTTGGTGATGACGGTGGCGAAGTTGTTGGTGTAGATTGCGGTCACGATGATGGCCCCGACGGCGTTTCGGCACCACCGGGGGAGAGGGGGAGAGAGCCCCCCTTCTTCTTCTTCCTTGACCTTCCCCCTAGATGGGAGAAGGGTTTCCCCTCTGGTCCTTGGCTTCCATGGCGGAAGAGGGGTGGGAGCTCCTTCGAGAGTGGATCTCTCTATCTTTGTTTCCTTCTGTTTCCGCGCTCCCAGATTCTGTCCTTTCACCGTTCCTTAAATTCCCAGAGATCCGTAACTCTGATTGGGCTGAAATTTTAACACGATTTTTATCCAGATATAAGTTTTCTTGCGCCAGAAGAAGGGCACCAACTGCCTTACAGAGTGGCCACAAGGACAAGGGGCGCACCCTCCGTCATTGTGGGCCCCTCAGGCATCGTCTCGCGTTGATTCTTTTCCCCAAAATCACATATATTCCAAAAAATCTCCTTAAATTTTTATCCCGTTTGGACTCCGTCTGATATGGATTTTCTGTGAAACAAAAAACATGCAACAACATTAACTTGTTGGAAATATGCCCTAGAGGCAATAATAAAATAGTTATTATTATATTTCCTTGTTCACGATAATTGTCTATTGTTCATGCTATAATTGTATTGGCCGGAAACTATAATACATGTTGAATACATAGACCACAACATGTCCCTAGTGAGCCTCTAGTTGACTAGCTCGTTGGTCAATAGATGGTTGTGGTTTCCTGACCATGGACATTGGATGTCGTTGATAATGGGATCACATCATTAGGAGAATGATGTTATGGACAAGACCCAATCCTAAGCATAGCACAAGATCGTGTATTTTGTTTGCTAGAGCTTTTCTAATGTCAAGTATCATTTCCTTAGACCATGAGATCATGTAACTCTCGGATACCGTAGGAATGCTTTGGGTGTATCAAACGTCACAACGTAACTAGGTGACTATAAAGGTGCACTACAGGTATCTCCGAAAGTGTCTCTTGGGTTGGCACAAATCGAGACTGGGATTTGTCACTCCGTATGACAGAGAGGTATCTCTGGGCCCACTCGGTAATGTATCATCATAATGAGCTCAATGTGACTAAGGAGTTAGCCACGGGATCATGCGTTACGGAACGAGTAAAGAGACTTGCCGGTAACGAGATTGAACGAGGTATAGGGATACCGATGATCGAATCTCGGGCAAGTAACATATCGATAGACAAAGGGAACTTGTTGCATAAGGTGGCTAGTGGCCCAGACCGACCTTACACGTACGCTTACGTGAGACAGGTTCCACCGACTGACACGCACTTGTTGCATATGGTGGCTAGTGGGTGTCTGTCTCTCCCACTTTAGTCGGACCAGATTGATGAAGAGGAACTTTATGAAGGGTAAATAGCAATTGGCATATCACCGTTGTATCTTTTGCGTAGGTAATAAATGTTCTTACTAGAAACCCATAGCAACGTAAAACATGCAACAATAATTAGAGGATGTCTAACTTGTTTTTGTAGGGTATGTTGTGTGATGCGATATATGGCCAAAAGGACGTGATGAATTATATATGTGATGTATGAGATTGATCATGTTCTTGTAATAGGAATCAGGACTTGCATGTTGATGAGTATGACAACCAGCAGGAGCAATAGGAGTTGTCTTAATTTATTGTATGACCTGCGAGTCAATATAAACGCCATGTAATTACTTTGCTTTATTGCTAACCATTAGCCATAGTAGTAGAAGTAATAGTTGGCAAGACAACTTCATGAAGACACGATGATGTAGATCATGGTGTCATGCCGGTGACGATGGTGATCATGCCGCGCCTCAAAGATGGAGATCAAAAGTGCAAGATGATATTGTCCGTATCATGTCACTTAAAGATTTTCATGAGATGTTTATCATGTTTACATCTTGTTTGCTTAGAACGACGGTAGCATAAAGAAGATGACCCCTCACTAAAATTTCAAGAAATGTGTTCCCCCTAACTGTGCACCGTTGAGAAGGTTCGTTGTTTCGAAGCACCACGTGATGATAGGGTGTCATAGATTCTAACATTTGCATACAACGTGTGTAAGCCAGATTTACACATGCGGAACACTTACGTTGACTCGACAAGCCTAGCATGTACAGACATGGCCTCAGAACACGAGAGACCGAAAGGTCGAACATGAGTCGTATGGTAGATGCGATCAACATGCATGAAGATGTTAACCGTTGATGACTAGTCCGTCTCACATGATGATCGGACACGCCCTAGTCGATTCGGATCATGTATCACTTAGATGACTAGAGGGATGTCTATCTGAGTGGGAGTTCATTAAATAATTTGATTAGATAAACTTAATTATCATGAACTTAGTCTAAAATTGTCTTTACAATCTATCCAATAGATCCAATGGCCCACGCTAATGTTGCCCTCAACTTCAATGCGTTCCTAGAGAAAACCAAGCTGAAAGACAATGGAAGCAACTATACGGACTGGGTCCGTAACTTGAGGATCATCCTCATAACTTCCAAGAAAGCATATGTCCTTGAAGAATCGCTAGGTGACGCACCCATTTTCCCAGCAACTCAAGACATTATGAACGCCTGACAGTCGTGTAGTGATGATTACTCCCTGGTTTAGTGCGGCATGCTTTATATCTTAGAACCGAGGCTCTGAAAGCGTTTGGAGAAACACGGAGCATATGAGATGTTCCAAGAGCTGAAAATGGTTTTCCAAGCTCATGCCTGGGTCGAGAGATATGAAGTCTACGACAAGTTCTACAGTTGTAAGATGGAGGAAAAGAGTTCTGTTAGCGAGCATATACTCAAAATATCTGGGTTGCACAACCGCTTGTCTCAGCTGGGAGTTAATCATCCAGATGACTCGGTCATTGATAGAATCCTCCAGCCGCTTCCACCTAGCTACAAGAGCTTTGTGATGAACTACAATATGCAAGGAATGGAGAAGTACATTCTTGAGTAATATTCGATGCTGAAATCAGCGGAGGTGGAGATCAAAAAGGAACATCAAGTGTTGATGGTGAATAAGACCACTAGTTTCAAGAAAGGCAAGGGTAAGAAGAACTTCAAGAATGACGGCAAGGGAGTTGTTGCGCCCGGTAAATCAGTTTCTGAGAAGAAGCCAAAGAATGGACCCAAGCCCAAGATTGAGTGCTTTTATTGCAAGGGAAATGGTCATTGGAAGTGGAACAACCCCAAGTACTTGGCGGATAAGAAGGCCGGCAACGCCAAAGGTATATATGATATATATGTTATTGATGTGTACCTTACCAGCGCTCGTAGTAGCTCCTGGGTATTTGATACCGATGCAGTTGCTCATATTTGTAACTCAAAATAGGAGCTGCGGAATAAGCGGAGACTGGCGAAGGACGAGGTGACGATGCACATCGGGAATGGTTCCAAGGTCGATGTGATCGCCGTTGGCACGCTACCTCTACATCTACCTTCGGGATTAGTTTTAAACCTCAATAATTGTTATTTAGTACCAGCTTTGAGCATGAACATTGTATTAGGAACTTGTTTGATGCGAGATCGCTACTCATTTAAATCCGAGAATAATGGTTGTTCTATTTATATGAGAGATATGTTTTATGGTCATGCCCCGCTGGTCAATGGTTTATTTTTATTGAATCTCGGACATGATGTTACACATATTCATAGTGTGAATGCTAAGAGATGTAAGGTTGATAATGATAGTCCCACATACTTTTGACACTGTCGCCTTGGTCATATTGGTGTCAAATGCATGAAGAAACTCCATGTGGACAGACTTTTGGAGTCTCTTGATTATGAATCATTTGACACGTGTGAACCATGCCTCATGGGAAAAATGACCAAGACTCCGTTCTCCAGAACAATGGAGCAAGCAATCAACTTATTGAAAATAATACATACTGATGTATGCAGTCAAATGAGTGTTGAGGCTCGCGGTGGCTATCGTTATGTTCTCACCCTCACTGATGACTGAAGTAGATATGGGTATGTCTACCTAATTATAACATCCCAAATTTTTAATTTGGAATGTTATACAATAGATCATCATTGCATATCATATTTTATTGCATTTTGGTTGATCCTAGAAATTTCACGCAACTGAAGGACCCTCGGAGAGAGTTGGGGATTTCGTTATTTTCATATTTGAGTTTTCTCAAATTATGAAAATAGGATCATTTGATTTTATTTATTTCATCTTCAATTATTTCTATTATAAAAATATGAGAGAGGGAATAAAATGACTTTCCCAAAATAAAGAAATATTGAGGATTTAATAATAAAATCAAATAAGATTTTATTTTGGATTTATTTGCTATTTTATTTGAATTTAGGAAAAATGCGCGTTTTTCAAAATTGCATTTAGGCCCCAAATAAATGTTCATCCTGTACGGCTTGATTTTAGAAGTTGGGGAAAATTTATTTTGGGATTTTGGAGTCCGTTTAGTATTTCTTTTGTTGTTTTCTGAGCGTAATTATTTAAAAAAGGGCCATTTGCATTTCTGTCCCTAACTCGAACCACCTAATCAGATATACCCCTAATTCAAAAGCCTGCTCAAATTTCCCCCTTCCGCCGTTAGGTGCCCTTATAGAAATGCCCTTCTGCGCTGTTACTGTCCGGTCAAACAGCTTTGACCGTCCTGAAAAAAATAGCAAAAAAATCTTAAAAATCTAAAATTTTGTGAGATCGAAGATACTCATGTGCCCAAGGTGTGTGCAAATTTTCGTGCTATTTGGACATTCCAGGAGCTCGTGGCGAGGAAAAACAGTTAATATACACGCTTGTGAACAATAAATTTGAAATAAAATAGCAAGAAAATTTATAAGAAATATGAAATTTCTTGGCATCAAAGTGGCTTGGGTGCACAAGGTGCTTGCAAGTTTTTGTGATCAAATGACATGCGAGCAGCTCTAGCAAGAAAAAACAAAATAGTCATTTTTTCCCAAGTTTTTTTCCTGAGCCAAATTTTGTTTTTTTCTCCACAAGCCCCTCCAATGTCCAAACACAACAAAAATTTGCACGCAGCTTGCAGACTCGCGCCTCTTTGATGCCAAAAAAATCATATTTTTTTGAATTTTCTTGCTATTTTTTTGAATTTACTGTTCACAGGCTTACATATTTATTGGTTTTCCTCTAACACGAGCTCCTGGAATGTACAAACAGCACGAAACTTTTCACGCACCTTGCGAACCTGAGTATCTTTGATCCCACAAATTTTCAGATTTTTTTAGAATTTTTTTGCTATTTTTTCAGGATGGTCAAAGCCCTTTGACCGACTTTGACCTGCTTTGACCGGACGATAACGACACAGAAGGGTATTTCTGTAAGTGCACCTAACAGTGGAGGGGCAAATTTGAGCAGGCATTGAAATTAGGGGTAAATCTAAGAGTGGGCACAAATTAGGGGCATAGATGTAAATGTCCCTTTAAAAAAGTCCGAACTGACCTTGGGTCGTGTCCGGCCAGGACTCCGCCTGGCCGAGGGCTTTATATAGCGTGCCACCCGTGCCGCCTCAGCCCAAACCCTTGCCGCCAGCCCTAGCCACCGCCGCCGCCTACTGCCGCCGCCGCCGCCCCACTGCCGACGAGGTCGAACCGCCGCCTCCCGCCGGTTTTTTAGAAAATCGTTGGTTTTCACTAGTTTTTTTAGATTCGATTTTTAGATAGATCGGTTTTTTTTCTCGGTTTAGTTAATTAGCGAGCGTTCGCTCTTTCGTTCATTTTAATGAACGTGTTCATCGTTTAAATCCAGATAACAAACGTTCGTTCGTTAATCTGTTCATCATTTTTCTTTTTCTCGAATTAAAACCATGATTTTTCTGATCACGATTTCTGATCCGATTTTCGTTTTAGTATAACTTTTCGCTCGTTTATCGGAATCAGGCGATTCAAGCGCCTGGAGTTTCGTCTCAAAACCCTCTTTGCGTTTAACCAGCTCAAACAAGTTGTTGCCTTTGTAAAATTTAACCTAGATCCAGAATAGTAAACGAAGCTTGTTTCTTTTGCCGTTTGTCTTTCATTGCTTCGTTCGATTTGATTCTTTTTGCCAACCGGAGTTCTTAAGTTGAACTTACTGGTTAGATCTCTTATTTGAGTTTTCCCTGCGCATTAGTTGAGTACTTATTGTATGCTTGTTTGTTTGCGATAGAGTACCCGGAGTGCGCCACTTGCTACTTCGAATCGCTAGGTTTTGCGGATCATCAGCAAGGCAAGTAACACTTTGATCATACTTCATATTACCCAGTTTTTATTGCATTAGATCAATCCTCACACATTGCATGATTAGGATCTAATTAAATTGTGGGTTTGGGAAGTAGATGAGGTAGTACCTATTACCTGTTATTTATCAAACCTATGGGAGTTACTTCTACGTTTTCTTATATTGCCATGCTATGCAAGTAGACGTGGATTGGGTGAGTGTATCCATGACACATGTGAGTTTGTTAAATTAATGGTTTATCTAAGGTGGCAACTTAAATACACATCTGGGTGGATTGAGTCACCTGGGTATTCCAGCGATTGCATGTTTTTCTTTTGGACCGCCACCCAGGCTCAAAGGGATCATGAGATTATTCATACTAGAAACTTCCGTGTGCAGCCACAAGCTACTATGCGCTCTAGCATAGTTGACTAAGTTGTGCGAACTCTTACAGTGGTAGACTAGCAGATGTAGGGGAAAGTAGGTGTAACGGTCTACCCGTTCGTAAGGTGCTAGCGCTTCTGAAAGACTATGTCTCGGTCATTCGTTTCTCAAACACCATGTAGTGCGAGAATCCCAACACAGGAGATCGGGTCTTGTGGGGAAAAGTGCGCAAACCTCTCAGAGTGTATAAACTAATCATGGTTAGCCGTGTCCCCGGTTATGGACATCTTGAGTATCTAGTACTTGGATTATCATGTGAATCTCATCATGTTACTCTAATTAATTTTGTTGGGTTTTAATGATGATGCTTAATTGGGATTGAGAGGGTGTCTACACTCTCAATGTTTAACAACCACCATGATAGTTAAATAAAATGTATTCCTTTGCAGTAGGGAAAAATTGGCTTTATGCAAAACTGTAACCATAGAGCTTTCCACCAGCCAAATATGCATATAGTATAGCCTTATTCTTTCATTGCTCTCTATGTGTTACATTGCCAGCATATTCCATGTGCTGGCCCATTTCGGGCTGCAACGTTCATGTTGCAGACTTTTCAGACGACGAGTAAGGTGCCTTTAGGTCGTGGTTCTATACTCAGTGATGCCGTTGGAGTTGATGGACTCACTTACCTTCCAAGCGTTCCGCTGTTATCATTATTAGATGGCCTTAAGCCATATTTATTGTAATAAGTTCTCTTTTGAGACACTCGATGTAATAAGTGTGTGATTGCCACTCTGTTATAAATCCTTCAAGTACTGTGTGGTGTCAGCATTACTGATCCAGGGATGACACCGAAGCACAGAGATTGGACCGTTTGAGGTCTGGTCGCTACAAGATGGTATCAGAGCACACACTGACTGTAGGACATGACCACTAAGCTAAAGCCCTAGATCTCTACTCACTCTTCTCATTTTGACTTCTCATCTTTTCTACTCTTTTAGGATGGTGGATGCAAGGAACAAGTTCACACAACCGGATGAAGATACACCCTTTGGACGTCACTTGAAGGAAGTCACTAGATACCTGAACATAGGAGTACCAAGCTTCACCGGAACATACAACGCCACATTACCAGAAGAGGAGCGCTGGATCATTCAAGTTCAAGTTCCAGGAAGGACGTTCATGCCAGTCACTGAGCCCATAGAGTTTTCCTTTGATGCACCAACCTGGAGTCTAGGAAAGAGCATGGCAGCTCACATCGCCATGGGACGCATTGGAGAAGTTTACCGCAATGATCTCAAGGATACTATCTACCAGATTTGTGGGCACCGAGATGAGTACTAGGAGATGATCAGCACCAGGAAGGACAGATCAATTGCAGCTTTTATCCAGGAGTTAAACCAGCACATTCGACGTCAGGAGAACCAGATGTGCGCCGACATGATAGATCTGAAGAAGGCGAGGACAAGAATCACGGAACTGGAGGAAGAACTCAAGGCTACACGTGAAGATTATGAAGAGGAAATCGAAGTATTAATGGAGAAGAATGACGATATGATCAAGAAGATCGGAATATTTATGGGAGGCCCTACACCAGTATAAGAAGACGAAGAACCCAAGGAGATTCGCTCGGAAGACTACATCATCATCAACGACACCGACTCGGATCCAGATGATAGCGATGATGACTGTGTTGATGAAGTTGGACCAGATATCATGGAGTCTGCAACCGAAGAATATTTCTAGTAGACCACCCCATCAGTAGTAGTAGTCCAGCATGTAAATATAGTAGTCCGAGCACTTTTGCGATAGTTAGATCGATTGTATGCCCTTGTTTGATTGAATGAAGTGAATTGTTTGTTTTTGCCTCATGTGCATATGGGTAGTGTTTTCTCTCTAGACCCCTCTCTATTCTTAAATCTCATGTTTTCTAAACCCTCATATGCCTTCGAGACGTGACCCTGGATTTACCTTCCCACCGGAGCTCACTCAGTTGATCCAGCAGCAGAACACGTTGATGCAGTTGCTAGTCCAGAATCAGAATCAGGGGAACAACAACAACAACCCACCACCACCACCTGTTGATCACTTAGCCCGTTTTCTTAGGCTGAATCCGCCAGTGTTTTCCAGTAGCACTGAGCCGATAGTAGCAGATGATTGGCTCCGCAAGACAGCAAGGGAATTGACCACGATAGGATGCACAGATGCGGAAAAGGTGAAGTTTGCCGCACATCAGCTTGAAGGACCCGCAGCATCATGGTGGGAGAATTTCACCGCCACTTTCCCTATCGATACTATCACATGGGACCAGTTTCAGCAGGCTTTCCATACTGCCCATGTTTCAGCAGGAGCTATGGCCATGAAGAAGCGTGAGTTTCGCAACTTGCGCCAAGGAGGACGGACAGTTGGCCAGTATGTGGAGGACTTTAGTAAGCTAGCACGTTATGCCCCAGATGACGTTGCTACGGGTGCAGCTAAGCAGGAGAAGTTTCTGGAAGGACTGAATGATGAGTTGAGCATGAAGTTGATGGTAGCAACCTTCAACAACTACTAGGAGTTGGTAGATCATGCTCTTATGATTGAAGGGAAGTTGTGGTAGATTGAGAATCGCAAGAGGAAGTATGGACAAGGGAAGTACAATTTAGGAGCTCAGCAGAAGCCACGTTTTACCCCTAGACCGGGAGGACATTTTCAGCATACCCATGGAGGAGGTAGCTCCCACAATCATAATGGCCCCAAGAATGGTAATGGGAATGGAGGAAGCAACGGCCAAAACCGTACCAACCCATCAACCCCAGCCAAAAGAGACCTGAGCCAAGTCACTTGTTTTAAGTGCCAGAAGACCGGACATTATGCCAATGAATGTCCTGAATCTCAGAATGGAAATGGCAATGGTAGCTCCGAACCCTTTCAATAGGGGACAGGTGAACCACGTTAGCGTGGAGGATGTTGAAGAGCAGACGGATGCAGTAATCGGTAAGTTTTTGGTTAAGTCATTTATTGCACTCGTTCTTTTTGATACTGGTGCATCGCATTCATACGTATCAAGGGAATTTGTGGATAAGTATAACCTGCCCACCAAAGTTCTTAGAACACCTATGTTAGTAAGCTCACCAGGAGCGGACTACATGGCCAGTAAGGGATGTTTTCAAGTGCCATTGAGTATAGGTAGGCATGTGTTTCCCTCGGATTTAATCATTTTGGAATCACAAGGTTTGGATGTAATTCTGGGTATGGATTGGCTGTCGATGTATGCTAGAAACATCGATTGCACCAGTAAGTCAATTTTGCTTACCACCCCAGAAGGGAGAAGGATCAAGTATGTATCCCGGAATGTGCCTAAAAGGACTCAAGTAAATTCGTTAATAGGAGTTGTGCAGGAGGAAGTACCAGTAGTGAAGGATTTCCCTGATGTATTTCCAGAGGAGTTGCCAGGCATGCCACCGGATAGAGATATTGAGTTTTTGATTGAGCTTTTGCCAGGCACAGGGCCAATATCTAAGAGACCATATAGGATGCCCGCAAAGGATTTGGAAGAGATTAAGAAGCAGATTAAGGAGTTCTAGATAAAGGATATATCCGCCCAAGTTCTTCGCCTTGGGGATCGTCAGTACTTCTAGTGGAGAAGAAGGATGGTTGTTGATTATCGAGGATTGAATGAAGTAACCATCAATAACAAGTACCCACTACCGATGATCAATGATCTGTTTGATCGATTGCAAGAACCTAAGGTATTTTCCAAGATCGATCTATGATCAGGATACCATGAGTTGAAGATTCGAGAACAAGTGTACCTAAGACGGCTTTTACCACCAAGTATGGGCTGTACGAGTATACGGTCATGTCATTTGGATTGACTAACACCCCTGCATATTTTATGAACATGATGAACAAGGTGTTTATGGAGTTTTTGGATAAGTTCGTCGTAGTGTTCATTGATGATATTCTGGTTTACTCGAAGAATGAAGAGGAGCATAAGGAGCATTTGCGTTTGGTACTTGGTAAGCTCAGAGAACATCGGTTATATGCCAAGTTTAGCAAATGTCAATTTTGGTTGAAGGAAGTTGGATTTCTCGGACACGTTATATCCGGAGAAGGTATAGCAGTAGATCCCACCAAGGTTGACACTGTGACAAATTGGGAGGCGCCAACAACAGTTGGAGAGATCCGGAGTTTTCTTGGACTTGCAGGATACTACCGGAGATTCATTGAAAATTTCTCAAGATTGTGAAGCCTATGACGGAGTTGTTGAAGAAGGATACCAAGTTCATATGGACCGAGGAATGTGAGGCCAGTTTCCAGGAGTTGAAGAAACGTTTGGTTACATCACCAGTGTTGATTTTGCCAGATGAGACCAAGGATTATGAGGTGTATTGCGACGCTTCACGTCAAGGACTTGGAGCAGTTCTTATGCAGGAAGGAAGAGTTGTTTCATATGCCTCACGACACCTTAAGCCTCATGAGTTAAATTATGCCACCCATGATTTGGAATTAGCAGCAGTAGTGCATGCGTTGAAGACTTGGAGACATTTTCTCATTGGAAACCATTGTGAGGTGTACACAGATCACAAGAGTTTGAAGTACATTTTCACGCAGAAGGAGTTAAATCTCAGGCAAAGGAGATGGTTGGAGCTCATCAAGGATTATGATATGAGATTGCATTATCACCCCAGAAAGGCTAACGTAGTAGCCGATGCGCTAAGCCGTAAAAGTCATGTCAACACCCTAATGACGGGAGATTTACCAAGGGAGTTAGCCGAAAATCTTCATGAGCTATGTTTCGAGATAGTCCCGAGAGGCTATGTAGCAGCATTGGAGATTCAGTCTACTTTGATGGGTAAGATCAGAGAAGCTCAAAGGACTGACAAGGAGATCGCTTCTATTAAGGAGAAAATGAGCAAAGGAAAAGCTAAAGGATTTCGTGAGGATGAGCACGATACCTTATGGTTTGAAGACCGTGTTTATGTGCCCAACGACCCGGAGATCAGGAAGTTAATTCTGCAAGAGGCCCATGATTCACCATATTCGATTCACCCAGGAAATACCAAGATGTATTTGGATTTGAAGGATACTTTCTGGTGGACCGGAATGAAGAAGGATATTGTGGAGTATGTAGCAGTTTGTGATGTATGTCATAGAGTAAAGGCAGAGCATCAGAAGCCAGCGGGGTTGCAACAGCCATTGCCAATACCCGAATGGAAGTGGGATAAGTTAGGCATGGATTTTATTACAGGATTGCCCAGAACTCGTTCAGGCTATGACTCGATTTGGGTTGTAGTCGATCGTTTGACAAAGGTAGCTCATTTCATTCCAGTGAAGACTACCTACACTAGTGCCAAGTTAGCAAAGATATACATGACCAGGATCGTATGTCTGCACAGAGTTCCAAGGAGCATTGCATCAGATAGAGGAACCCAGTTTACCTCAAAGTTCTGGAATCAGTTGCATGAAACTTTGGGTACCAGGCTAGAATTCAATACAGCTTTTCATCCGCAGACAGATGGACAGACCGAGAGAGTCAATTAGATTTTGGAGGATATGCTAAGAGCTTGTGCGCTAGATTATGGATCTAGTTGGGACGAGAATTTGCCATACCCAGAGTTCTCTTACAACAACAGTTATCAATCCAGTTTGAAGATGGCCCCTTTCGAAGCCCTGTACGGAAGGATGTGCAGGACCCCATTATCATGGGATGAAGTTGGAGACCGCCAGTTGTTTGGACCAGAAAGTAAAATTGATTCGCGATAGGCTCGAGGTAGCCCAGTCCAGGCAGAAGAGCTACGCAGATTCTAAACGCAAGGAGCCAATTTACGAAGTCGGAGACCGAGTTTATCTTTGAGTATCTCCACTTCGAGGAGTTAAGCGCTTTGGAGTTAAGGGAAAGTTAGGGCCACGTTTTGTAGGACCATACAAAGTTTTGGAGCGTATGGGAGAAGTATCTTATAAGTTGGAATTGCCCGAAGGATTGTCAGGAGTTCACGACGTGTTCCACGTTTCCCAGTTGAAGAAGTGCCACGCGGAAATGGCTGATATACCGCTGAGAGATACAGTGCCGCTGGAAGCGATTCAGTTGGACAGTGATTTGACCTATGAGGAGAAACCGGTTAAGATTCTTGATTATGCCAGCCGAGTCACCCGCAGCAAGGTTATCAAGTTTTGCAAAGTTCAGTGGAGCCACCACACGGAGGATGAAGCCACCTGGGAACGAGAGGAAGGATTGCTGAAGGACCACCCTCACCTATTTTCTAGCCAACCCGAATCTCGAGGGCGAGATTCATCTTAAGGGGGGTAGGTTTGTAACATCCCAAATTTTCAATTTGGAATGTTATACAATAGATCATCATTGCATATCATATTTTATTGCATTTTGGTTGATCCTAGAAATTTCACGGAACTCAAGGACCCTCGGAGAGAGTTGGGGACTTCGTTATTTTCATATTTGAGTTTTCTCAAATTATGAAAATAGGATCATTTGATTTTATTTATTTTATCTTCAATTATTTCTATTATAAAAATATGAGAGAGGAAATAAAATGACTTTTCCAAAATAAAGAAATATTGAGGATTTAATAATAAAATCAAATAAGATTTTATTTTGGATTTATTTGCTATTTTATTTGAATTTAGGAAAAATGTGTGTTTTTCAAAATTGCATCTAGGCCCCAAATAAATGTTCATCTTGTGCGGCTTGATTTTACAAGCCGGGAAAAATTTATTTCAGGATTTTTGGAGTCCCTTTAGTATTTCTTTTGTTTTTTTCTGAGCGTAATTATTTAAAAAAAGTCCGAACCGACCTTGGGCCGTGTCCGGCCAGGACTCCGCCTGGCCGGGGGCAAAAAAGTCCGAACCGACCTTGGGCCGTGTCCGGCCAGGACTCCGCCTGGCCGGGGGCTTTATATAGCGCGACCCGGGCCGCCCGCCAAGCCCCAAAAGCCGCCGCCACCCCGCCCTAGCCGCCGTGCCGCGCTGCCGCCGCCGCCGGACGCCGCCGCCGCCGAACCGAGGTCGAACCGCGCCGTTTTTTTGGAAAACCGTTGGTTTTCGCTGGGTTTTTTTCGGTTTTTTTAGATTCGTTTTTTAGATATATCGTTTTTTTTCTCGGTTTAGTTAATTAGCGAGCGTTCGCTTGTTCGTTCGTTTTAACGAACGTGTTCATCGTTTAGATCCAGATAACAAATGTTCGTTTGTTAATCTGTTCATCGTTTTTCTTTTTCTCGGATTAAAACTGCGATTTTTCTGATCGCGATTTCTGATCCGATTTTCGTTTTAGTATAACTTTTTGCTCGTTTATCGGAATCAGGCGATTCAAGCGCCTGGAGTTTTGTCTCGAAACCATCTTTCCGTTTAACCAGCTCAAAAAAGTTTTTGCCTCTGTAAAATTTGACCTAGATCCAGAATAGTAAATGAAGCTTGTTTCTTTTGCCATTTGTCTTTCGTTGCTTTGTTCGATTTGATTCTTTTTGCCAACCGAAGTTCTTAAGTTGAACTTACTAGTTAGATCTCTTATTTGAGTTTTACCTGTGCATTAGTTGAGTACTTATTGTATGCTTGTTTGTTTGCGATAGAGTACCCGGAGTGCGCCGCTTGCTACTTCGAATTGCTAGGTTTTGCGGATCATCAGCAAGGCAAGTAACACTTTGATCATACTTCCTATTGCCCAGTTTTTATTGCATTAGATCAATCCTCACACATTGCATGATTAGGATCTAATTAAATTGTGGGTTTGGGAAGTAGATGAGGTAGTACCTATTACTTGTTATTTATCAAACCTTTGGGAGTTACTTCTACGTTTGCTTATATTGCCATACTATGCTAGTAGACGTGGATTGGGTGAGTGTATCCATGACAGATGTGAGTTTGTTAAATTAATGGTTTATCTAAGGTGGCAACTTAAATACACATCTGGGTGGATTGAGGCACCTGGGTATTCCAGCGGTTGCCTGTTTTTCTTTTGGACCGCCACCCAGGCTCAAAGGGATCATGAGATTATTCATACTAGAAACTTCCATGTGAGTATCTAGTACGAGAATCCCAACGCAGGAGATCGGGTCTTGTGGGGAAAAGTGCGCAAACCTCTCAGAGTGTATAAACTAATCATGGTTAGCCGTGTCCCCGGTTATGGACATCTTGAGTATCTAGTACTTGGATTATCATGTGAATCTCATCATGTTACTCTAATTAATTTTGTTGGGTTTTAGTGATGATGCTTAATTGGGACTGAGAGGGTGTCTACACTCTCAATGTTTAACAACCACCATGATAGTTAAATAAAATGTATTCCTTTGCAGTAGGGAAAAATTGGCTTTACGCAAAACTGTAACCATAGAGCTTTCCACCAGCCAAATATGCATATAGTATAGCCTTGCTCTCTATGTGTTACATTGCCAGCATATTCCATGTGCTGACCCGTTTCGAGCTGCAACGTTCATGTTACAGACTTTTCAGACAACGAGTAAGGTGCCTTTAGGTCGTGGTTCTATACTCAGTGATGCCGTTGGAGTTGATGGACTCACTTACCTTCCAAGCCTTCCACTGTTATCATTATTAGATGGCCTTAAGCCATATTTATTGTAATAAGTTCTCTTTTGAGACACTCGATGTAATAAGTGTGTGATTGCCACTCTGTTATAAATCCTTCAAGTATTGTGTGGTGTCAGCATTACTGATCCAGGGATGACACCGGAGCATAGAGATTGGACCGTTTGAGGTCTGGTCGCTACACTAATGAAACACAAGTCTGAGACCTTTGAAAAGTTCAAGGAATTTCAGAGAGAGGTAGAGGATCAACGTGACAGGAAAATAAAGTTCTTACGATCAGATCGTGGAGGAGAATATTTGAGTCACGAGTTTGGCACGCACTTAAGGAAATGTGAAATTGTTTCACAACTCACGCCGGCTGGAACACCTCAGCGTAATGGTGTGTTCGAATGTTGTAATCGCACTCTATTGGATATGGTGCAATCTATGATGTCTCTTACCAATTTACCGCTATCATTTCGGGGTTATGCTTTAGAGACTGCCACATTCACTTTAAATAGGGCACCGTCTAAATCCGTTGAGACGACACCGTATGAATTATGGTCTGGGAAGAAACCTAAGCTGTCGTTTGATGACCCACAAGTATAGGGGATCAATTGTAGCTCTTTTCGATAAATAAGAGTGTTGAACCCAACGAGGAGCAGAAGGAAATGACAAGTAGTTTCCGATAAGGTATTGTCTGCAAGTGCTGAAATTGTAAGTAGCGAGTAGTTTGATAGCAAGATAATTTTTAACTAGCAAGTTACGATAATAGTAACTAAAGTGCAGCAAGGTAGCCCAATCCTTTTGAGGCAAAGGACAGGCCAAAACGGTCTCTTATGATAAGCAAATCGTTCTTGAGGGTACACGGGAATTTCATCTAGTCACTTTCATCATGTTGGTTTGATTTGTGTTCGCTAATTTGATAATTTGATATGTGGGTGGACCGGTGCTTAGGTGCTGTTCTTACTTGAACAAACCTCCTACTTATGATTAACCCTCCCGCAAGCATCCGCAACTACAGGAAAAGTATTAAGAATAAATTCTAACCAGAGCATTAAACTTTTGTATCCAATCGGTCCCTTACGAAATAGCGCATAAACCGGGATTTAAGCTTTTGTCACTCACGCAACACACCATCTATTTGCTACTCCAAAATGCATTCCCTTAGGCCCAAATATGGTGAAGTGTCATGTAGTCGATGTTCACATGACACCACTAAGGGAATAACAACATACATACTATCAAAATATCAAACACATATCAAGTTCACATGATTACTTGCAACGTGATTTCTCCCGTGACCTCAAGAACAAAAGTAACTACTCACAAATGATAAACATGTTCATGATCAGAGGAGTATTAAATAGCATAATGGATCTGAACATATAATCTTCCACCAAATAAACCATATATTAATCAACTACAAAATGTAATCAACACTACTAGTCATCCACAAGTACCAATCTATAGTTCCGGTAACAAGATTGGACACAAGAGATGAACTAGGGTTTGAGAGGAGATGGTGTTGTTGAAGATGTTGATGGAGATTGCCCTCCCCAAGATGGGAGAGTTGTTGGTGATGATGATGACGATGACTTCCCCCTCCACGAGGGAAGTTCCCCCAGCGGTATCGCTCCGCCGGAGGGCAAAAGTGCTCTTGCCCAAGTTTTGCCTCGAGGCGGCGGCGCTTCGTCCCGAAAGTACTCCCCTTATTTTTCCTAGGTCAAAACCAGTTATATACCAAAAGATGGGCACCGGAGGTGGGCTGAGGAGGCCACAACCCACCAGGGTGCGCCTGGGGGGCGTCGCGCGCCCAGGTGGGTTGTGCCCACCTGGTGGCCCCCCTCTGGTGTTTATTGGCTCTAGTATTTCTTAAATAATCCATAAAAAATCTCCATGAAGTTTCAGCTCATTTGGAGTTGTGCAGAATAGGTGCCTGATGTAGCTTTTCTAGGTCCAGATTTCCATCTACCGGAATTCTCCCTCTTGGTGTGTTCCTTGCAAATTATGAGAGAGAAGGCATTAGAATTACTCCAAAAAGCATTATTATGGATAAAAACATTATAAATAACAGTAATAAAACATGATGCAAAATGGATGTATCAACTCCCCCAAGCTTAGACCTTGCTTGTCCTCAAGAGAAAACCAAAATCGAAAAACATGTCCACATGCTTTTGAGAGAGAGGTGTTGATAAAAACAAAATACGGACATAGAAGCATCATGTTGATTATTATAGCAGCAACAAAATTAAACATAGGACTTTGATCAAAGAATTGTTATCATATACTTCTCATGAATAAGTAATAGTTCATCACACAATCGAAGTATAAAGCAAAAACACTATTAGAAACCAACAAACTATGTTCTCAGTCAACTTTCGCAACTACAATTCATCATCTTTTCAGGAAGGGTCATGTGTCGGAGCCTTTAGGCAAGTCCACATACTCAACCATCATATAGTCTTCTATGATTGCTAACACTCACCTTGTACCCATGAGCAAAACGTTTCAACTGGACACATAGAAAGATAGGGGCTTATAGTTTCGCCTCCCAACATACTCACCTCAAGGGTGATGTCAACAATAATAACTCATGCTATCTATATTCAACTGGACATATGTGCCTAGATCTTTCCTCACCACATGATGCTTGCCAAAGGAGAAAAATAAAAGGAATAGAGAGAAAAACTTTGACTCTTTGCATAAAAGTAAAAGATAGGCCCTTCGCAGAGGGAAGCAGAGGTTGCCATGCGCTTATTTGTTTGTATGCTCAATCCCTTAGTGCAAGAGAACGTCACATTGTATTGCCCCTTAAGATGACAACCTTTATTATGCAGTCTGTCGCTTTTATTCTTTGTCATCCAAGTTCGTACAACACTCAATTTTCTCTTACACTAAATGATCTCACACTTTTAGAAGCAATTTTTATTGCCTTTTTGCACCAATGACAACTTACTTGAGGGATCTTTCTCAATCCCTAGGTAGGTATGGTGGACACTTGAAAAAGATTTGGGCTTAAGGGTTTTTGGATGCACAAGTAGTATCTATACTTAGTACAAAATTTTCGGATAGCAAATATAGGGGGCAAGCATCACATGTTAAAGGATCTACGACAATATGACTTCTATGTGAACATAAACAAACATAAACCATTAAGTTGTCTTCCTTGTGCAACGTCAACAATTTTGGCATATAATATTTTGATGAGGGCTCACAATCACAAAAGATTTCTAGGATAGTATATGTATATGTGAATCTTCTCTCCCCTTATTAATTCTTTCATGAGTTGCATCATTGACTAATGCTATGTTTGTCAATCTCTAATAAAATTTTCTACTTATACTTTTCCTTATGTGGTGCCATCACCTACCATAGGATTAGTATATAATATTTTCATTAATTATTTCCTTTCTTTATTTATTTTCCTTCTCTTTTTCTTTATTTATTATTTATTTTCTTTATTTGCAACATGAAAGTAAAGAAAGCAAAAACTCAAACTAACTTTATTATATAATTTGCACACGATTACAAGGATATATCACTAAGAAAACTTGAAGAAAAAGTACCGAACTAAACTTTTATTCATCTAAAGCAAAAGATCGAACTAAAATAAGTAAAGGAAAAAAGATAGTGGGATGATACTATACCGGGGCACCTCCCCCAAGCTTGGTGAAAGCCAAGGGAAGTGCCCATACCCGATACTCAATTCTCCTTTGGTGGTGAAGAAGATGATGGTGGTGAAGAAGAAGTAATCTTATCCTCGGATTTCCATGGCAGTGGCCCACCATCATAAGGGGAGGAGTGAGTCTCACGAGTCCTGCAACCAGCGGCCAAACTCATACCTTGAAACCTAGCCTCATATTCAAAGACTTGGTTTTGAAGATCATAGATCTGGCTGTGGAGGAAGTTGATTTGCTTGTTGAAGGTGAAGATGATGTCCTTCATGGGCTTGCCATCCACCTTGAGATCACGGGAAAAGTCCGTGGTCATGAGGTGATTGGCATTGAGCCCACGCTCCACCATCCCCTTGCACCAGAAGACGTCTTGCTCCACAGCTTCAAGCCTGGCCTCCACGGTTCCTGTCCCCTTGGGACACGGCACATCGCGGAGGTGAAGCACCCTCTCATGCATCTGGATGACCTGAGGGTGTTGCACCACTTCCCGTAAATATGGGTTGATGACGTTCTTGAAGAACTTGTCCTTGGAGGAGCTTGAAGAGGCCATGGTGGATGGGATCTGACAGAAAACATCAAGGAAAAAGAGAACAAAGGATTTCTCTGTGATACGGTAATCAACAGGTTTGGGAAGTATATATAGATTTTTTTATCTTGGAGGACAAGTGCATGGTAGAAAAACGGAGTACGGAAGGTGTCCCAAGTGGGCACAACCCACCTGGGTGCACCAGGCAAGCCTGGGGCACCCTGGTGTCTTGTGCCCACCAGGGGACGCTTCCTGGAAGTTTCTTTATTTCCAAAATTTTAAAATATTCCAAAACTGATAAAAAAAAATTTTGCGGATTTTTTGAAGTCCGTTTACTTACCATATCACGTACCTCTTTATTTTCACGATTCTGGAGTGTTCCGGAAGGACTCTTTTATGTGTTCTTCCGGTGTCAAAGTTTGGATAATATTACTTTCAACATTGATAGGCGTAGTTGAGATATAATGCTTTATTCGTTGCCCATTGACAACCTTCGGGTTAGTACCTTCGGAGTTATTTATTTTGATGGCACCAGATCGGTAAACCTCCTCGATGACATATGGGCCTTCCCATTTCGAGGGGAGCTTTCCTACAAAAAATCTAAAACGATAGTTGTACAAAAGAACATATTCTCCAACTTTGAACTCACGCTTTTGGATTGTTTTGTCATGCCATCTTTTAACTTTTTCTTTGAATAACTTTGCATTCTCATAATCTTGGGTTCTCCATTCATCTAAGGAGCTTATATCAAATAACCTCTTTTCACCAGCAAGTTTGAAATCATAGTTGAGTTTTTTAACTGCCCAATATGCTTTATGTTCTAACTCAAGAGGCAAATGACATGATTTTCCATAAACCATTTTATAAGGAGACATACCCATAGGATTTTTATATGCTTTTCTATAAGCCCAAAGTGCATCATCGAATTTCTTGGAACAATTCTTCTTGGACCTATTAACAGTCTTTTGCAAAATTAATTTTATTTTTCTATTGCTAAGTTCAACTTGACCACTAGATCGAGGATGATAGGGTGATGCAATTCTATGGTTAACATCATACTTAGCAAGCATCTTACGGATAGCACCATGAATAAAGTGTGAACCACCATCAGTCATTGAATATCTAGGGACTCCAAACCTTGGGAAAATAACTTCCTTAAGAATTTTAATAGAGGTGTTGTGATCAGCACTACTGGTTGGGATGGCTTCTACCCATTTAGTAACATAATCAACATCAACCAAAATATATGTATACCCATTAGAGGAAGGAAAAGGTCCCATGTAATAAAATCCCCAAACATCAAATGGTTCAACAGCAAGTGAATAATTCATAGGCATTTCTTGACGCTTACCGATATTACCTATTCTTTGACATTCATCACAAGAAGAGACAAACATACGGGCATCCTTGAAGAGAGTAGTCCAATATAGTCCAGATTACAATACCTTGTGAGCAGTTCTATCTCTAGCATGATGCCCTCCATAAGCCTGGGAGTGACATTTCCGTAGGATTTGTCCCTATTCATGCTCAGGTACACAACGTCTAATAATACCATCAACTCCTTCTTTATAAAGATGTGGGTCATCCCAAAAGTAATGTCTTAAATCATAGAAGAATTTTTTATTTTGCTGGTAGGTAAAGCTAGGTGGTAAATATTTAGCAAGGAGTACTATTAGCAACATTTATTACAGCTAACTACTCATCAGGAAAACTATCATCAATAGGTAGTGGGTCATCAAGCACATTTTCAGGAAAGCTACGGAGTTCTCAGCTCCTTTTATATCAATGTTATGTAAATCAAATTCTTGTAACAAGAGAACCCAATGAATAAGTCTAGGTTTAGCATCTTTCTTTTCCATAATATATTTAATAGCAGCATGGTCTGTGTGAACAGTTACTTTGGAATCAACAATATAAGGTCTAAATTTATCACAAGCAAACACTACTACTAAGAATTCTTTTTCAGTAGTAGCATAATTTCTTTGAGCACTGTCTAGAGTTTTACTATCATAATGAATAAAATTTAGTTTCTTATCAACTCTTTGTCCTAGAACAACACCAACAACATAATCACTATCATCACACATAATTTCAAAAGGCAAGTTCCAATCAGGTGGTTGAAGAATAGGTGCAGATATTAAGGCTTTCTTGAGTATTTCAAAGGCTTCTAAACAATCATTATCAAAAACAAAAGGAATATCCTTTTGCAAAAGATTAGTAAGAGGCCTAGAAATTTTAGAAAAGTCTTTGATAAATCTCCTATAGAAACCAGCATGACCTAGGAAACTACGAATACCTTTGATGTACTTAGGACATGGCATTTTCTCAACTGCATCAACCTTAGCTTGCACTACAAAAAATGACACATCCGTGACATTTTGGGCCGAACAAAAAAAAATTCTGTCATACATATGACACTTCTATGACAATAATTGTGACAAAACCTGGTATCATCATAGATGTGGTGGGCTCCTACTTCTATGGCAAAAAATCATGACAAAAAATGGGCTTTTTGTCCTGGGCGTGCCGAAGATGCAGCTGCATGACATTCTTTGGGCTGTCCATGACGGAAAAAACCGTGGTAGAAGCAAGGGGGAGGAAAATTTCGGGGAGTTCCCGGTTATGGTGGGAGGTCAGGGGCCAAGCGGTGCGCGTTTCTCTCGTACACGTACGCGCGTGTGTGCGAGGCGTTGGCTCTAACTGAACCCGAGCGAGGCGTTGGGCTCTAACTGAACCCGAGCGATTGCACTGCAGGCTACGCGTTGCTGAACCCGAGCGATCGATCGATATGGCTGTTAACTGAACCCGATCGAGCGATTCCTTCGCTACTGCTGCTAACTGAAGTGGATCGATTGGATGAACAGTGAGCGTTGCCGGGGGGTGGATGAACAGTGAGCAGTGGCGTTGCCTCTGGATGAATAGGACCCTGTGGTGTGGAGGGCTGGATGAACATTAGACGGTGGAGGGGTGCCCGTGGAGGGGTAGTTGAACAGGACCCCGTGGTGTGGAGGGCTGGATGAACAGTAGACGGTGGAGGGGTGCCCGTGGAGGGGTGGTTGAACAGTAGCCGGTGGAGTAGTGCGCGGTGGAGGCTGGATGAACAGGAGCCCGTGGAGGCTAGAGGAGGTTGACGGTAGCCCGTGGAGGCTGGAGGAGGTCGACGGTGGAGATGAACAGTATCTCATGGAGTCCCGTTTTGCGGTACGCCACACCCCTCCCGATCAACAGGACCCCCGTTTCGACCGTAGGAGGTCTGTTTCGTCTGTTTTGCGGTACGCCACACCCCTCCCGATCAACAGGACCCCCGTTTCGACCGTAGGAGGTCCGTTTCGTCCGTTTTGCGGTATGCCACACCCCTCCCGATCAACAGGACCCCTGTTTCGACCGTAGGAGGTCCGTTTACTCCGTTTTGCGGTACGCCACACCCCTCTCGATCAACAGGACCTTTGTTTCGACCGTAGGAGGTCTGTTTCCTCCGTTTTGCGGTATGCCACACTCCTCCCGATCAATAGGACCCCCGTTTTGACCATAGGAGGTCCGTTTCCTCCATTTTGCGGTATGCCACACCCCTCCCCATGAACATGCCGCATTCCATTGCCTCCCCATGAACACGACGCATTCCGTTGCCTCCCCATGAACACGACGACGACACTGTTTCTCCGTTCCGACCCAGCCATGTACACGAGCCCTCGCCGTACGTATGCGTGAGTAGGCGTTCGAGACCCTGCCCGTATGTATGTACGTGGCCGTATTTTCTTTCTTGCACCCAGACCGCTGTACGTACGTGTACATGCTACATGCGCGCCTCTACTATGACATGTACGCGCCTCTACTACACACGTGCGCGCCTCTACATCGACCAGTATATATGTACGTACATGTTCGCGACCAGAATGACAATGCTACGTACGCTTCGACCAGGTGGGTCCCGACTGTCAGGCACTTCCTTGCCTGCGAAGATGTAGCTGGTGGGTCCCAGCAGTCAGGGGGGCGAATCGTTTTGGTTTTTTTTGCCTGGACGCACTTCCTTGCGTGCGAAGATGTAGCTGGTGGGTCCCAGCAGTCAGGGGGGCAAATCGTTTTTTTTTGCCCGGACGCACTTCCTTGCATGCGAAGGTGTAGCTGGGGGTCCCAGCAGTCAGGGGGGAAACGTTTTTTTTCGCAAAATACGGTGGCTCGTCAGGCGGGTCCCTGCTGTCAGGTGGAGGAATCATTATTTACCGCGTAATAAGGAGGCACTTCCTTGCTGCCACCGTGGACTAATTCCTGCTCATCCTCGACTAGGTAAATGATAAAAAAGAATTTTTGATGCGGAGTGCTACTTGGCATAATTTCAATGCAAGTCTTCTTAATTGTGGTATGAATATTCAGATTAGAAAGATTCAAGACAAAATTTTATATTGACATAAAAAATAATAATACTTCAAGCATACTAATAAAGCAATTATGTCTTCTCAAAATAACATTGCCAAAGAAATTTATCCCTACAAAATCATATAGTGTGGCTATGCTCCATCTTCACCACACAAAAGTATTTAAATCATGCACAACCCCGATGACAAGCCAGGCAATTGTTTCATACTCTAACTTTTTCAAAACTTTTTCAATCTTCACGCAATACATGAGCGTGAGCCATGGATATAGCACTATAGGTGGAATAGAATGGTGGTTGTGGAGAAGACAAAAAGGAGAAGATGGTCTCACATCAACTAGGCGTATCAACGAGCTATGGAGATGCCCATCAATAGATATCAATGTGAGTGAGTAGGGATTTCCATGCAACGGATGCACTAGAGCTATAAGTATATGAAAGCTCAAAAAGAAACTAGGAGGGCCGGTGCAACCCCTAGGGGGCCTATATAAAGGGGGGGAGGGGGCAGCCGCACCTTTGAGTCTTGGCGCCTCCCTCTCCCCTGCTACACCTCTCCCTCTCGTAGTAGAACGGTGAAGCCCTCCTGCGGTGACCCATGCATCCACCACCACGCCGTCATGCTGCTGGATCTTCATCAACCTCTCCTCCCCCCCTTGCTGGATCAAGAAGGAGGAGACATCACGCTGACCGTACGTGTGTTGTACACGGGGGTGCCGTCCATTCGGCGCTAGGATCTCCGGTGATTTGGATCACGTCGAGTATGACTTCCTCATCCCCGTTCTTTGAACGCTTCCGCACGTGATCTAGAAAGGTATGTAGATGCAATCCGATCACTCGTTGCTAGATGAACTCATAGATGGATCTTGGTGAAACCGTAGGAAATTTTTTGTTTTCTGCAACGTTCCCCAAAAGTGGCATCATGAGCTAGGTCTATGCGTAATTCTCTTTGCACGAGTAGAACACAATTTGTTGTGGGTGTAGATGTTGTCAACTTTCTTGCCGCTACTAGTCTTATTTTGCTTCAGCAATATTGTGGGATGAAGCGGCCCAGACCAACCTTACACGTACGCTTACGTGAGACCGGTTCCACCGACTGACATGCACTAGTTGCATAAGGTGGCTGGCGGGTGTCTGTCTCTCCCACTTTAGTTGGAGCAGATTCGATGAAAACGGTCCTTATGAAGGGTAAATAGAAGTTGACAAATCACGTTGTGTCTTTCACGTAGGTAAGAAAATGTTCTTGCTAGAACCCTATTGCAGCCACGTAAAACTTGCGGCAACAATTAGAGGACGTCTAACTTGTTTTTGCAGCAAGTGTTTTGTGATGTGATATGGCCAAAGTTGTGATGAATGATGAATGATATATATGTGATGTATGAGATGTTCATGCTATTGTAATAGGAATCACGACTTGCATGTCGATGAGTATGACAACCGGCAGGAGCCATAGGAGTTGTCTTTATTTTTTGTATGACCTGCGTGTCATTGAGAAATGCCATGTAAATTACTTTACTTTATTGCTAAACGTGTTAGCCATAGTAGTAGAAGTAATAGTTGGCGAGCAACTTCATGGAGACACGATGATGGAGATCATGATGATGGAGATCATGGTGTCATGCCGGTGACAAGATGATCATGGAGCCCCGAGATGGAGATCAAAGGAGCTATGTGATATTGGCCATATCATGTCACTATTATTATTTGATTGCATGTGATGTTTATCATGTTTTTGCATCTTGTTTACTTAGAACGACGGTAGTAAATAAGATGATCCCTCATAATAATTTCAAGAAAGTGTTCCCCCTAACTGTGCACCGTTGCGACAGTTCGTTGTTTCGAAGCACCACGTGATGATCGGGTGTGATAGATTCCAACGTTCACATACAACGGGTGTAAGACAGATTTACACATGCAAACACTTAGGTTGACTTGACGAGCCTAGCATGTACAGACATGGCCTCGGAACACAGAAGACCGAAAGGTCGAGCATGAGTCGTATAGAAGATACGATCAACATGAAGATGTTCACCGATGTTGGCTAGTCCGTCTCACGTGATGATCGGACATGGCCTAGTTAACTCGGATCATGTTATACTTAGATGACTGGAGGGATGTCTATCTGAGTGGGAGTTCATTGAATAATTTGATTTAGATGAACTTAATTATCATGAACTTAGTCTAAAATCTTTACAACATGTATTGTAGATCAAATGGCCAACGTTGTCCTCAACTTCAACGCGTTCCTAGAGAAAACCAAGCTGAAAGACGATGGCAACAACTATACGAACTGGGTCCGGAACCTGAGGATCATCCTCATAGCTGCCAAGAAAGATTATGTCCTACAAGCACCGCTAGGTGAAGCACCTGTTCTCCCTGCAGAACAAGACGTTATGAACGCTTGGCAGACACGTACCGATGATTACTCCCTCGTTCAGTGCGGCATGCTTTACAGCTTAGAACTGGGGCTCCAAAAGCGTTTTGAGAGACACGGAGCATATGAGATGTTCGAAGAGCTGAAAATGGTTTTTCAAGCTCATGGCCGGGTCGAGAGATATGAAGTCTCCGAAAATTTCTTCAGCTGTAAGATGGAGGAAAATAGTTCTGTCAGTGAGCACATACTCACTATGTTAGGGTTACATAACCGCTTGACTCAGCTGGGAGTTAATCTCCCGGATGACGCTGTCATTGACAGAATCCTTCAGTCGCTTCCATCGAGCTTTAAGAGCTTTGTGATGAACTTCAATATGCAGGGGATGGAAAAGACCATTCCTGAAGTATTTGCAATGCTGAAATCAGCAGAGGTAGAAGTCAAAAAGGAACATCAAGTGTTGATGGTGAATAAAACCACTAAGTTCAACAAAGGCAAGGGTAAGAAGAACTTCAAGAAGGACGGCAAGGGAGTTGCCGCGCCCAGCAAGCAAGCTGCCGGGAAGAAGCCAAATAATGGACCCAAGCCCGAGACTAAGTGTTTTTATTGCAAGGGAATTGGTCACTGGAAGTGGAACTACCCCAAATACTTAGCAGACAAGAAGGTCGGCATCACGAAAGGTATATGTGATATACATGTAATTGATGTGTACCTTACCAGTACTCGTAGTAGCTCCTGGGTATTTGATACCGGTGCGGTTGCTCACATTTGTAACTCAAAGCAGGAGCTGCGAAATAAGCGGAGACTGGCGAAGGACGAGGTGACGATGCGCGTTGGGAATGGCTCCAAGGTCGATGTGATCACCGTCGGCACGCTACCTCTACATTTACCTACGGGATTAGTTTTGAACCTCCATAATTGTTATTTAGTGCCAAGTTTGAGCATGAACATTGTATCAGGATGGTGAATGGTTGTTCTATTTATATGAGAGATATGTTTTATGGTCATGCTCCGATGGTGAATGGTTTATTCTTAATGAATCTCGAGCGTAATGCTACACATATTCATAGTTTGAGTACCAAAAGATGTAAGGTTGATAATGATAGTCCCACATACTTGTGGCACTGCCGCCTTGGTCACATAGGTGTCAAACGCATGAAGAAGCTCCATGAAGATGGACTTTTAGAGTCTCTTGATTACAAATCATTTGACACATGCGAACCATGCCTCATGGGTAAAATGACCAAGACTCTGGAACAATGGAGCGAGCAAACAACTTATTGGAAATCATACATACTGATGTGTGCGGTCCAATGAGTGTTGAGGCTCGCGGTGGTTATCGTTATGTTCTCACCCTCACTTATGACTTGAGTAGATAAGGGTATGTCTACTTAATGAAACACAAGTCTGAGACCTTTGAAAGGTTCAAGGAATTTCAGAGTGAGGTTGAGAATCAACGTGACAGGAAAATCAAGTTCCTGCGATCATATCGTGGAGGAGAATACTTGAGTCACGAATTTGGCACACACTTAGGAAAATGTGGAATAGTTTCACAACTCACGCCGCCTGGAACACCTCAGCGTAATGGTGTGTCCGAACATCGTAAATGCACTCTATTAGATATGGTGCGATCTATGATGTCTCTTACCGATTTACCGCTATCTTTTTGGGGCTATGCTTTAGAGACTGCCGCATTCACTTTAAATAGGGCTCCGTCAAAATCCGTTGAGACGACACCGTATGAGTTATGGTTTGGGAAGAAACCTAAGCTGTCGTTTCTAAAAGTTTGGGGATGCGATGCTTATGTCAAGAAACTTCAACCTGAAAAGCTCGAACCTAAGTCGGAAAAATGCGTCTTCATAGGATACCCTAAAGAAACTATTGGGTATACCTTCTACCTCAGATCCGAAGGCAAGATCTTTGTTGCCAAGAATAGATCCTTTCTAGAGAAGGAGTTTCTCTCGAAAGAAGTAAGTGGGAGGAAAGTAGAACTTGATGAAGTATTACCTCTTGAACCGGAAAATGGCGCAACTCAAGAAAATGTTCCTGAGGTGCCTGCACCGACTAGAGAGGAAGTTAATCATGATGATCATGAAACTTCAGATCAAGTTGCTACTGAACTTCGTAGGTCCACAAGGACACGCTCCGCACCAGAGTGGTACGGAAACCCTATCTTGGAAATCATGTTGTTAGACAACGGTGAACCTTCGAACTATGAAGAAGCGATGGCGGGCCCGGATTCCGACAAATGGCTGGAAGCCATGAAATCCGAGATAGGATCCATGTATGAAAACAAAGTATGGACTTTGACTGACTTGCCCGTTGAGCGGCGAGCCATAGAAAATAAATGGATCTTTAAGAAGAAGACAGACGCGGATGGTAATGTGACCATCTATAAAGCTCGGCTTGTCGCTACGGGTTATTGACAAGTTCAAGGGGTTGACTACGATGAGACTTTCTCACCGGTAGCAAAGATGAAGTCCGTCCGAATCATGTTAGCAATTGTCGCATTCTATGATTATGAGATATGGCAAATGGATGTCAAAACGGCATTCCTTAATTGTTTCCTTAAGGAAGAATTGTATATGATGCAGCCGGAAGGTTTTGTCGATCCTAAGAATGCTGACAAGGTGTGCAAGCTCCAACGCTCGATTTATGGGCTGGTGCAAGCATCTCGGAGTTGGAACATTTGCTTTGATGAGATGATCAAAGCGTTTGGGTTTATGCAGACTTATGGAGAAGTCTGCGTTTACAAGAAAGTGAGTGGGAGCTCTGTAGCATTTCTCATATTATATGTAGATGACATGCTTTTGATGGGAAATGATATAGAGCTTTTGGACAGCATTAAGGCCTACTTGAATAAGAGTTTTTCAATGAAGGACCTTGGAGAAGCTGATTATATATTAGGCATCAAGATCTATAGAGATAGATCAAGACGCCTCATAGGTCTTTCACAAAGCACATACCTTGATAAGATATTGAAGAAGTTCAATATGGATCAGTATAAGAAGGGGTTCTTGCCTGTGTTGCAAGGTGTGAAATTGAGCTCAGCTCAATGTCCAACCACGGCAGAAGATATAGAAGAGATGAGTGTCATCCCCTATGCCTCAGCCATAGGTTCTATTATATATGCCATGCTGTGTACCAGACCTAATGTAAACCTTGTCATAAGTTTGGTAGGTAGGTACCAAAGTAATCCCGGCAAGGAACACTAGACAGCGGTCAAGAATATCCTGAAGTACCTGAAAAGGACTAAGGAAATGTTTCTCGTTTATGGAGGTGACGAAGAGCTCGTCGTAAAGGGTTACGTCGACGCTAGCTTCGACACAGATCTAGATGACTCTAAGTCACAAACCGGATACGTGTATATTTTGAATGGTGGGGCAGTAAGCTGGTGCAGTTGCAAGCAGAGCATTGTGGCGGGATCTACATGTGAAGCGGAGTACATGGCAGCCTCAGAGGCAGCGCATGAAGCGATTTGGGTGAAGGAGTTCATCACCGACCTAGGAGTCATACCCAATGCGTCGGGGCCGATCAAACTCTTCTGTGACAACACTGGAGCTATTGCACTTGCCAAGGAGCCCAGGTTTCACAAGAAGACCAGGCACATCAAGCGTCGCTTCAACTCCATTCGTGAAAATGTTCAAGATGGAGACATAGATATTTGTAAAGTACATACGGACCTGAATGTAGCAGATCCGTTGACAAAACCTCTCCCTAGAGCAAAACATGATCAACACCAGAATTCCATGGGTGTTCGATTCATCACAATGTAACTAGATTATTGACTCTACTTCAAGTGGGAGACTGTTGGAAATATGCCCTAGAGGCAATAATAAAAGGATTAATATTATATTTCCTTGTTCATGATAATTGTCTTTTATTCAATGGCAACGATACAATACGTGCCTTGCTGCCCCTTCTGTCACTGGGTAAGGACACCGCCAGATCGAACCCAAAGCTAAGAACTTCTCCCATGGCAAGAACTACCAATCTAGTTGGCCAAACCAAATGGATAATTCAAAGAGACTGGAAAAGATAACCAGTCATACATAAAAGAATTCAAAGAAGATTCAAATATTATTCATAAATAGACTTGATCATAAACCCACAATTCATCGGTCTCAACAAACACACTGCAAAAAGAAGATTACATCGAATAGATCTCCACAAGAGAGGGGTAGAACTTTGTATTGAGATTCAAAGAAAGAGAAGAAGCCATCTAGCTACTAACTATGGACCCGAAGGTCTGAGGTAAACTACTCACATTTCATCGGAGAGGCTAGGATGATGTAAAAGCCCTCCGTGATGACGGCCCTCTTCCGGTGGAGCTCCGGAACAGGCCCCAAGATGGGATCTCGTGGATACATAAAGTTGCGGTGGTGGAATTAGGTTTTTGGCTCCTGTTCTGATCGTTTGGGGGTACGTGTGTATATATAGGAGGAAGAAGTACGCCGGAGGAGCAACGAGGGGCCCACGAGGCAGGGGGCGCGCCCTAGGGGGGGCGCCCCCCACCCTCGTGACCGCCTCTTTTGTTCCTTGGAGCAGGGTCCAAATCTCCTGGATCACGTTCGGTGAGAAAATCACGTTCCCGAAGATTTTATTCCGTTTGGACTCCGTTTAATATTCCGTTTCTTCGAAACACTAAAATAGGCAAAAAGCAGCAATTCTGGGCTGGGCCTCCAGTTAATAGGTTAGTCCCAAAAATAATATAAAAGTGGAAAATAAAGCCCAATATAGTCCAAAACAGTAGATAATATAGCATGGAGCAATCAAAAATTATAGATACGTTGGAGACGTATCATGGACCCAGCTGTCAGCCTCTCCACATATAGTCCACGTCCGATGGAAGTCGTTCCTTGACCACGTTGACCACACCGCGCCGAGAGCACCAGGGCGGCGAACGACGCAGAGCCGGTGAAGACGCGGCAGTGGTTGCCCACGCGGAGAGGAGTATGAGGGTTCACTCGTTCGGCTGCGGTGTGAGGCTGCCGTCGCCGCAGGGCCTAGCCAGCGGTGGGAATAGTAGGGCGGTGAGGCCTCCGCGGCAGCACAGCCGGACACGGGAAGCAAGAGCAGGCGGCACGACCGGTGCTGCTTTGGGCGGCTGGAGCAAGAAGACCAGAGGTTGAAGAAGCACCACGGCCGTTGGATGGAAATCGTACGGTCACTGGAGCTAGAATCGTTCATATTGACTAAGTTGACAAAGCCCTCCATCCCCCTCAACTTAGTAGGCCCACAAGTCAGCCTCCCACCAAGGTGGGTCCCAGCTAGCAGGGGGAGTATTCATTTTTTTGTGCGTGGTAAGGAGGCACTTCCGGTGGGTCCGAGCTGACAGCGGGGGGAACTTATTTTTCGCAAAATACATTGGCCCATCCGGTGGGACCCAGCAGTCAGGGGGGAAACATTTTTTTCACGAAATAAGGTGGCCCGTCCGATGGGTCCCCGCTGTCAGGTGGAGGAATAATTATTTTGCACGTAATAAGGAGGCACTTCCTTGCGGCCGCCGTGGACCCAGCTGTCAGCCTTTCCATGTACAGTACTCTTCCAATGGAAGTCGGTCGTTGACCACGTTGACCACGCCGCGCCGAGAGCACCAGGGCGGTGGACGACGGCGAGGCCTAGGAAGGGGATGACGCGGAGCCGGTGAAGACGCAGCAGTGGAAGCCCGTGTGGAGAGGAGTACGAGGGTTCACTGGTTCGGCTGCGGTGTGAGGCTGCCGTCGCCGCAGAATAACAGGGGGTGTGGGTGAGTGGAGGGATGGCCTGGCCAGCGGTGGGAGTAGTATGGGGGCGGTGAGGCCTCCGCGGCAGCACAGCCGGCCACGGGAGGCAGGAGTAGGTGTCACGACCGACGCTGCTTTGGGCGGCTGGACCAAGAAGACCAGAGGTTGAAGAAGCACTACGGCTGTTGGATGGACATCGTACGGTCACTAAAGCTAGAATCGTTTATATTGACTAAGTTGACAAAGCCCTTGGTACGCTCCAACTTAGTAGGCCCACAAGTCAGCCTCCGAAACGGTGTGCCCCAGATGTCAGGGGGAGGAATCTTTTTTGGGCGGCCGAAGCTAAGAATATCCGAGATTGAAGAAGAAGCACGACATCTATTGGATAGACATCCAACGGCCACTGCTGCTAGAACCGTGTGTTGACTATAATAAGTTGACAAAGCCTTGCATACGCGTCAACTTATTTTTTTTAGGGGACGCGTCACTTAGTAGGCCCACAAGTGTGTGGCAGAGAACTTATAGCCCATTTGCGTTTTGTAAGAATGTACAACCCATTTTTGAATTCTAATAGAATTTACAACAGCCCATTTATAGATTGTTAAAAGTACAGCCCATTTTCTAGCTAGGACAATGATTAATAATTTCAACCAACCGTTGAAGACAGAATTCAACAAAATTTTCCACATTTTGATGGGATCCGAAATATTTTTATCCCGAAATTTCTAGTCAGATTAAATATAAATTTGTATTACGTAAAAATCCAACGAAACATTGCGCGCGCAACAATGAAAATTTAAGATTTTCAAATCCATAAATAATATTTTATAAACTAATTTTGTGTTTGGTGCATTTTTTATAGTTACTGCCCAGTTTTTATAATTACATCCCATTGATTATTTTTTAAAGCCCATTTTCCTGTTAAGCATAATGCATCCCTCCTTGGAAAGATTTGCAGCCCGGCAGGGCGGAGAATAACAAGTTGACCTTGCCTTGGTATTCCTCAAAAAGATGTATAGCTGGGCTAGCCATTTTCATCTTGAAAAATTAGTATCTGGGCTGGATATTTGGCCTGGGCTAGACAGGCCATAGCCCGAGCAGTCAATACGCTGCTCTCCTCTAAACAACAACGAAATCATCGCCAAGAAAAACTCTGCAGTGCTCACGCCTCAAAGACACAAATACTGCTTGAGCTGCTTGGTCCCAGCTGTCGGCCGCACCTTGTGCAATTCTCTCGTTTATATTGACTACATAGGTTGACAATGGTGTGGGACCGTGATGTCAGGAAACCAGGAGAAAGCAAAAAAAATAGTTGTACATAATAAGGAGGCACTTGCGTACATACGACTATGGCCCTAGTGGGTCCCTAGCATCATCCAGTCAAAATAAAGTCATCTCCTGAATCCTCATGTTCGTTGACGATGTTAACAATGCTCGGCGCCACAGCGAGTGCAACAACTCGAAGGACAACAGAGAGGGCCTCGCGGGCCCTACGGATGGTCTGATACAGCGCCCGCTACTCATTCAGGAAGCCAGGATCATCGGACACCTATGAGCACCTTCGAGAAAATGAGACGACATGAAATGGTAAGGCCACGCTTGGGAGCTCTGGTTTATTTCAAACTTGTATTAGCATACAAGTGTAATTTACTCGTCATCGGAAACAACGCGTAAAATACAGGCGTAATGAAACCGAGGGCCCGAGGTCTGTAAGTAAAACTGGCGGGTTACACGTGTAATTTGAGAGACTAGTGTATATTTTACGAGCACTGCTATATGGACGACATTACTAGACGATACATGCACGATGTGCGTATCATGCCATCCATGGGCAAGGCTGAAACAGCAGCTAACGGCTGGATTAGCAATCGTCCGAGTGTTGTTCAACGTTTTTATCGTGTGTGAAGTACTTTCGATATTTTACTAGTCGAAATCAACCAACCAAGCGCCTTCGCCCGAGACCATCTGCTTTAATTTACAAGTGTCAGTTTTACAAGCGGTTTTGGTTGGAAAACGACGATCCAAACACGGCCTAATATCATGAGTTGGTCGGAAGATCATATGGTTTCACGTCTAACCTACCCGACTTGTCGTATAGGCTATGAATGAAACATCAGACGATGAACTTCTTAAGAACGGAAACAACAGAAGAGGATGATCTTCTTAACAAGCAAATCACTGGCATTAGATCGACATGCAAAACAATATGAAGCATTATTCTCAGGAGGCACGGTGAACAGCTCATGATGCCGCATGCCACAACATTCCAAGCTCAACTTTGAAATCAAACATAAGGCCTGGTATTACGTAGAGAATATTCAGAACAAACTCTTAACACAGGAATATCTCAGCAGAGTAACTATTTACTTCTAAACTGAACACAGGAATAGGAAAAAACACTCGACGCTGCTCATAGCAAGGGCGTCCCACTCAAAAATATCAAATGCATGTCTTCTGGCTAACATCAATGAGCAAATTTTGACAAGGTTCTCCAATTCCAATATATTAAACTAACGTCTTCTTGCTAACATCAATGATTAAACTTTGACAAGCTTTTCCCATTCAAAATATGTAATGCCTATGATCGTGGAGTCCTGTCGTAGCTTCTTGTACTTGTTTGGGCACTTTTTGCCCAGGGCACTCCATGTGTTGTTAAATTGCCAATGGTCTCTGCAGACTAGTCGTGTCACCGGTGTCTAATAATACTCTGTAAAGCTTCTTGTTCATTCCTTCTGTAACGTAGCGCAAACAGTGACTGCTTCTTTCTGAAAAGTGGGACGACCAACTCAACCCAGTAATGCAGCAGTTTGCCTTGGACACATTGGCTCCTTTTGTGCAGTTCAACTAAAATCGAAGTCGGAATAAAACCGGGCTTTAATTTTGATACCCATGTAAGCAACATAAGTATAAGGGAAACAATTACTGAGAAATAATGGTTGATGACTTATACTCCCAGAAGGAAAGCATCTACTGATCTACTTTATCTTAATGGGAAACAAAGCAGGAGAGTAGCAATTCTCCATCAGTGTGATTCATTCATATTGACTGAGACATTATCTTAACAATGCCTTGTTTCAACATGTATAAAGAACGACAAAGCAGAAAAGTATCATTCCTAAAACAATGCAACCGATTCATTTTAACAAACACATTATCTTAACAATACCTTGGTTAAACATATAGAAAGAACTACAAAGCAGGATAGTACCATTCCTAACAAGTGTTTCAGTTTTGAACTAAGATTCAGTAGTTAATTAATTCTGAGAGTGGCATTGCTTAATTTTACCAGCGGCATTAGATTAACGAAAAGCATAAACAGTTCCAGGGGAGAGTGGGCACAACAACAGTATGTGCTTCCATCTACTTATAAAGGGGCTGATGCAGAGTTTGTTGTAACAAAGCAACAAGCATCATGTCTGGGTTGCTCCCATTATTGTTCACTACTTAATGGGAAAGACAGCAATACAATACCTTCAATTCAACATTTATTTAAAATAGTACCAATACAAGTAGCACAACATCTCAAAGCGCACTGCACAATCATGTGGATGAAGGCCTGTATTGACCTTTCATGAGACGGACAAGATAAAATACGAATCTGCCAACACGAATAGGAAATCCAATCTCGTTTTGTGCAGTTGCACTGAAATCAAGCAAAGTGTTCCGCATAGAGAAGCAAAATGTCGCAATAGCAACAAGTTGAATAGATATCCCTGTTTAAACAGAGGCAAAAAGGAATCAATTACTGGCTAATAAAGGAGGATGAAACATGCGGCCACAAAAATGGTAATCCCGCCAATCCCTAACAAGTGTTGCAGTTTTGAAATAAGATTCAGTAGTTAATTCTGAGAGTGGCATCAATTACTGGCTTATAAAGGGGGTGATGCTGAATTTGTTGTAACAAAGCAACAAGCATCATGTCTGGGTTGGTCCCATTTTTGTTCACTACTTAATGGGAAAAGACGGCAATGCAATAGCTTCAATCCAACATTTATTTAAAACAGTACCAAAACAAGTACACAACATCTCAAAGCACACTGCACATCATGTGGTTGAGACCAAGATTTGAAACAACTCGCCATGAAGACTAGAAACAAACCTCGATCTCTTTTTGTGCAGTTCCACCAAAATTAAGCAAAGTCACCAGTGTGACATTCAAGTTGAACTTCACAAAACACTCTTAAAACATAAGTGTTTCCAGTAGCGAAGCAAAAAGTCGCAATAGCAACAAGTTGAATCGATACCCCTGTTTTAACAGAGGAAAAAAAGGAAACAATTACTTGCCGATAAAGGAGGATGAAACAAACGGTGACAGAAAGAAGCATCTAACTTATCTTGGATGGAAAACAAAGTAGGACAGTAGCATTTCTAAAATGGTTGCATTGATTCATATAAAAGAGACATTCTCTTGAAACAACATTCGTTAAAAAATGTAATTTACTTTTAACAGTGGCATTGCTTCAATTTTCCGGCGGTATTCTTAGATTAACAACAGCAAAATAGTTGTATGGGACATGCCAGCACCATGTGCGTCCACACGTATAAATGGGTGATGCAGAGTATGTAGCCAAGCAGCATATATGCGCTGGTCCCGTATTTGTTCTCTTTGAACCTTCTTCCTATGTGAGGGCAGCAAATCTAGTCCAGCACAAACTACCCGACCCCCCAGTTTCTTTCCCTTTTCAACAAAGAGATCGGTTCCTTAGAGATGTGTGTACTGGGTTACCCCCTTTTTCCCTTTTCGGCCTACAAAGTGGCTGGATAGCCAGTCTATACTACTTTCCGCCCCTCCTTTCCTCATTGAACCACGTCCTAGATTCTTGCTCCAACCCACCGCACCCTTCTTTCTCTTTGAACCAAGACCTAGATTCGACTACAGATCGAAAAAGATCCACATGCAGCTAGAGCAACGACGGTTTCAAAGAAGCTTATACCTTAGGGTCGTCGGGATGTGGCAAGGCGTGCGGCGGGAGGCCGGGTCTGCCCACACTACGTACGGCAGCGAGGAAGAAGGGGTCGGTGGCCCTCCCACACAGGCGCTGGGTGAAAGAGAACAGCGCAGCCGGCAGTGGATTTCCTCCCTCGCCGAAGGCGATAGAGTGAACGTTGCACCTCCTCCCCTTCCTGGTGCAACGGGATACAGACGCCTCCTTCACCAGCTGTGAGGGGGGAGAGAGAGACAAGAGGCCAACGCAGTCTTGTTTAGGTCTGGTGAAGAGAGGGTGAGAGACTATGAATATAGCAAACCCTAGCAAATGAACGCCGAGCCTCTAGTGTGTAACATATATGTAGTGCGGCGAGCGTGTGGAGAGTGCAAACCCTAGCGAACAAGCGCTGAGGCTCCCGCTTATATATATACCACTGTAGTACGGACTGAGCTCCGGTGCCTTCACTGCACCTGCTTTTGGCTGTATGACAGGTGAGGCAGCCACATTTTGGGCCCACCTGTCATAAATCCAAAGGTAGGTGCACTAAGTCAATGAAGTTGCATCCATATAGTACTCTCGTGTATATGACAAATATATAGTGGAGTGGTTTTCTTATTCTCTCCATAACAATCGTTTTAAATTGTGTAAGTATGACACGAAACTCTTTATTAAATGTACAGTGAAGAAAAGTAGTACTAATTCCGATGAACTAACGATCCACGCCCACGCGTCCTGGTCGCACTTCCTGTCCTTCACGTGTGGTACACTACCCTCCCTTAAGTGAACAACCACACATGCGCCAAATTATCGGAAACGTGTGAGAGTGTGTAGAAATAAAGAATTTTAATTTCAATTATCGGAAAGGTTTGAGAGTATTACAAAGTTTGACTTCAATCAAATCTAATATGTGGAGTAAATAAAAATGGAGGGCTACTACGTCCATCCGGGTTTTTAGTCCACACCATTTTTTAAATCAAAGTTAATAGCTGGACAAATAAAATTATAGGGGAGCTAGAGACAAAGTTGTGAGAAGGCTTAGAAATCAATACAAAACTTATGCTCTTAGTACCAACATCGATCCTTCTTCGAGGAAACATTTGGTTCATAGCCAATTGTGTGATAAAATTGCACCAACGTGAAAGACGACTGCGTCTCCAACGCAAACAAGGTGAACTGACGAAGGATATCATCTTTGTGCATAACAAGCAAAGAGCACTGATGGAGGACAGCTTGTTTTTCATTGAAAATTGATCAGCTTCACCAGCCGACGCGACCATGAGGCGCAACCATGAGCATCGATAGGTCATCGTGGCGATGCATCATCCATTTGGCATCAAGTTTGGGTGAGGCACCTATGAAGTTTGACAGATGCTCACTGTGGTCTGTTTCTTCTTAGTAATCAAGCTCGAGGAAGGAAGAACCACGTGGCAGAGGACAGTGAGGCGGAACAACAATGGCCATCCAATTTTGTGCAGTTCCACTAAAATTGAGGAAGACATGCCTGGGTATGGAGACACGCATCGTTGTTTCCAAAAATATAAAAAAAGGGTTAGCAACGGCATCTCAATTGTCAATAAGAATTAATGAAAAGTACACCAACAAACAGAAGCATCATAATTATCTTGATGGGAACTAAACCAGGATACTCGAGAAAAAAGCATTTCTTCATTTAACCAGTGATAGTACTACCACCATATGGACAACGACCGCACAACCACCATGTACTTTTTGTCGAAACAACATGTATACCTCCACCGAGGCATAAATCAGGACAACTTTTCGAGTGGCATTTCCTCTATAATAGTACTAGTAGGTGATGTTGGACCAGCCGACGAACCCTAGCTACTATGCATGGGAAGCTGGGGAGTAGTCGCATAGAAGAAAACCCGCACACAGCGACCTGGGGAACTGGACCAGTACAAGAAGTTATACCTCAGGTGGGCGATATGTCGTTTAGGCGGGCGGGCGGGATCTGCCCACACGATGGCAGCGAACAAGGGCGTGGAGGATCTTCGTCCGCGCCAGCGCCGGCTCCAAGAGGACGGTGCACCTCGGCTTCCTCCGTCGCCGACGGCGACAACGTAAACGATGCACCTCCTCACCTCCCGCAGTGGAAGGGATTCGGCCGGATCTGCGACCACCGGTGAGGAGAGAGATAGAGTGGACACTATCATCTCGTTTTGATATGGAGAGGGTGAGAGAGGGAGATGCGAGAAACTCTATCAAAGAAGAGGCTATAATGGAGTAAAAAAATCTCTTGTCACATCTAAGTTGATGTCCACTCTGTTTGTGGTCTATTTTTTTCCTAGTTTTTTTTGTTTCTTGTTGCTACATTATATACTTGTGGGAGCTTAGATGTGATATCCTTAAATAACATCTAGATGTGAATTAGACAAACTGATTTTCTAACGTACCAAGAAAGAAAACTCGATCAAAAACACGCCCTCGCTTCCAGGTCGCGAGAGTTGTCGCGCACACACACATAGACATAGACATGCATATCCGTGTTTACGTAAAATTCCATTTCCATTTCCATCTCCATCTCCAATCATATTTTTCCAACTGGCACATTATTTATGTTGTTAATTATATATGCAGCAATATTAACGTACAACATCTCCTGTTTGCGCACGTCCGGACCGCTGCCACGGCCGGTCCTGACCAACCCGAACCCTCTTCATCACCCGCGCGTGCTTCCCGCCTGAAACGGTCAGTGCCGCATTCATGCCCGGCCAGAGCGGACGTGACCTCTCACTGGCACCGGCATTGAAGCGGCGCGCCGGCCGAGAGAGCGTCGCCTGCGCCGCTTTCGGGTGCACGCGGCTGCTCCGTGTTCAAAGGTCGCAATAGACGGCTACAACATGCATGTAAAAAGTTCTTGGGAGTCCGTGCTATAGCTAGCTGTCCTCCCCCAACTCGTCAATCTCTTCCAGTAGTGCTAGTACTCCATGGCGCGATCCATCGACAAGCAGGCGGGAAAGTTATGGTATACTACTCGGTTTGCGGTGAGTGGCATGCCGAGCGACCGTGTGGGGTCGAGCCGTGGAGGAGGGTGAGACACGAACACGACAGACGTGATTTAAATGTTGGTTTTGCTCGATGGCGCGATCCAACGAAACGAAACGTTGGTTTCTCTCGGATTCCATTTTTTCTCCGGAAAAACGGAAACTTTCCACTCCATTTTCATTCCTATTCCAAGGTTGCCCCGTTACAACATTCCATCAAATACAAAGGAAAACTAACACGCATGCTGATGCATCTCAATGATTCACAGATCATAGCCAATATTTACTTCACAACTAAAGAAAAAAGTTGTGAGAGCGTGTACGAAAGAAAAACTACTGATGGGGTCACTACGACTTAAACCCTAAACCCTAAACATGATTTAATTTCCTGTCCAGGTAGAACCCGTCGAAGGAAAGATGGCTGGCACCCTCGGATCATACGATGCTTTTGTGCAGTTCCACTAAAATCGACCTGAGCATCCCTGATAGCAAAGATATTGAAGAAGTGTGATTAGAATAATAGTACTAGCACTAGTTCATGAGACATAAACTCATCACAAGTAGAAGCCGGTAGAAGTAGAGAAAGATCGACATGGAGCTGGAGCTACGGCAGTGGAGCAAGCCGGCTCCAAAAGGAAGATGGACTACCTGGGACGTCGGGCTGTAGCTAGAAGGGCGGTTGGGACGCGGCATCGGCCCATACTGCGGTGACCCCCGATTGGGACGCACCGACTGTGGGTTTTCTCCTTCTCCGGTGTCGACCGCGTCTACGCAGAACATTGTTCCCTTCCCCCAGCTGCGAGATCAGGCTCATCGTTCTATGCTTGTGAAGAGAGCAACCTAAGCAAGCAGGCTTGTAGCTTAGGCTCCTGCTAGTGTATATATAGTGGTTTTCTTTTTCTCTCCATATCAACCATTTTATATTGTGTACGTGTCATTCAAGAGTGAAATGATGGTTGCTTCTTCCGACTAACTTACTGTGTGATTTGACTGCTCCTTAGTGGCCCCTACACGTACTCCCCCTACGTGTATGCAACAGTCACACGTACACATGGACGCCAAAATGCACGTGACGCCCTAATGCATGATGTCTGAGCACACGAAGGAACACACACGGTCATGCTCAAGTGCTCAACCTACACGTGCATGCACACACATACTCAGTCAGGGTGAGCTAGTGACCGTATAAACACCGGAATATATATATATATATATTGAGCGCAATGAGCGTATTATGAAGTCCACTGACCATATTTTTACAAATATACAGTGACAGACGGTGTATTTATCTTGTTTGAAATTAATCCATATTAACTGGAGAGGAGGCAGTATGGACTAGCATTACTTTGTTGTGTCCCGTCAACTTGCCGAATGAGGAGAAGGTTGCAGGACGGGAGAAGCTTGCGCGTGGTGGCTCGCAGGACAAGGAGAAACTTTTGACTAATGCAAGCTCTCCCTCGCTCAGGCGGTGCACGTGCAACAGTTAATTCGGTGTCAGATTGCCAGAAGCATACACTATACTACTAGTGCTATTATTGTTCGACTTCCCGAATAGGCGAACAGCCAAGTGCAAAGTTTACTAGTACTACTACTATAGTCTATAAAGGTACGTACTATACTAGTACTAGGAACCGGATGGAGCAGCGTCTGCACTCTTATTATAATTTTAAAATGTGATAAAGCAATCTTCAACACATTTGGTTCTCTTCGAGGGTTCTCGCATGTGATAATGGAAGTTGATTGCATGGAACACTCGTCACAATTCTCGCTTAATTCTGGCTCATATCCTGTTACAAATAGTAGCGCTCGGTAATATTTCCTCTTTTTTTGTTATTCAGCATGTAAACAGGTCAGCAAACCTTGCGGCGCATCTTTGTGCGAACCGTGTTTGCTGCACTTTGAATGCGGCCGAGAGCTGGCTTGATGAAACACCTCGCTTCCTACTTCTTTTTTGCAGGGTACCTCGCTTCCTAGTGACCAGTGTCTTGGCTGATCGTCCTAAGAATGCTTATATATGAATAAAGCTCTGTTATTTACCCACAAAAAAGATTAAGCCATATTAACCGGAAAGGCGGGAGTATGGACCAGCACTACTTTTTTGGTGTGTCCCGTCAACTCGCAGAATGAGGAGAAGCTTGCAGGACAAGGTGAAGCTCACTTACCCCTTTTGACTAATGCAACCTACCCTCGGTGGACATGCATTAGTCCATTCGGTGTCAGATTGTCAGAGGCATACACTGTAGTACCCAACATGCGGAGTACCATCATTGTTTGACTTCACGAAGAGGCGAAGAGCCAAGCGCAGTAGTACGAGTAGTACTACTACTAGAATCGCATGGTGGAGCGTCTGTACTCTTATTTTTTATCTCTGATAAAGTACACATTTATTTCGGAGAAGGGCGGAAAACGGCAGCCCAACATGTAATGAATGATATCGATCAACCAACCATGCTCGAATATATCTTGGCCTCTGTGTGAGCCCGTTTGTGTGTTCTCGCTCCTCGTCTCTCTCAAGGAACGGCGGGTTGGCTCTTTGCCATCAATTGAGATCGGTTTGCTCACACTCCTGTCCCACATGTCAGTGATATGCCAAGAGGAGGTGCATTGACCGACTGGTCATACGCGTACTTGGTTTTGCACCTTCATACTACTCCTCCCTCCGTCACAATTTACAGGGCGCGCTTCATTATGATGCATTTCTCTCAATGCATTTCCACCACCAGAGAGACTTTAGACGCGTTTGATTTAATGCTTAATTAATTAGGGTGTGGTAACCGCAATCAAGTCCACAGTTTTCTCTCCATGTATTGTACTACTACGGAGTGGAGTAAGTGCATGCATGTGTGTACCCGGGGTGGAAGCATTGCATGCATGTGTGTACGCATTATTCCCTCTAGTAATAGACGCTGTGCTATAACTACCAATGCTATTTTTCAGGCCGATCGCTAGTCGCCTTGGTCCCACATATTTTTTTCTTTTTTCTGAAGCGCGCTGTATAAACAGTGATGAATGGAGTAGTATGAGCGGATTCAAGGAAGAGCGTATTGATGGTTGCTTCTTCAGAGAAACTTACAGTGGGAAAGGTGGGGCTTATGATTTGACTGCTCATTACTCACTATTAATGTGGCGCAACGACCGGGCTGAGTCTCCCATGCGGTTGTGCACTACCCCCTCGGTTCTTAAATATACTCCGGAGTATATGTCTTTCTAGAGATTTCAACGAGTGACTACTCAAATATTTGTCTTTTTAGAGATTTCAAATGGACTGGCACATACAGATGTATATAGACATATTTTAGAGTGTAGATTCACTCATTTTGCTCCGTATGTAGTCACTTGTTGAAATCTCTATAAAGACGAATAGAATATTTAGGAACGGAGGGAGTACACATACGAAGCAAAATGAGCGAATCTACACTCTAAAATATGCCCGTTTGAAATTTGTAAAAAGACAAATATTTAGGAATGAAGGAGTATAATTTTGTGCATGGCACATGGACCCGGATGATGAAGAAGCTTCTGGCAATGCTATCAAGCTTCCATCATTTGTTTACATAATTGACGTACTATACAAATAATTTTCCAGCGACATGAAATTGTACAATGGTGTGAGCTTTCAGCTTTTGTTTCGCGTGTCTTGCCATCGATGCTCTTTCGGAAACAATAAAAAACTAACTTCCTTGCTAATGCATGTCAATTATTAGCAGATCAGAGCTAATAATTACATCACAACTAAAGACAGAGTTGTGAGAAGGTGTTAAATTAAAATTGATCCATGCTTTCATTGGCAGCAACGTCCCCCCAGCTCTGTCTAAATCAACAAGGCATGTTGGGAAAAAGTAGCTGTCTAGAGCATGCAACATTCCGATCATTTTGTGCAGTTCCACTAAAATAGAGCTGAGCTTCCCTATTCCAAAGATATTAAGTGTGATTACTATAATAGAGGACTGCTGATGAAACAATAAACACACAAATAGAAGCCGATCACCTTTGCAGTCTCTCTTAAGACTAACTAGTTGGAGAAGATTTGGCTCGGAGTTGGATGAGGAGGATAGAGCAAAACCAATCTCCCTTTGTGCAGTCGCACTGAAATGTAGAGACGTTGCCCGTGTGACATTTTAGTACAACTGCACAAAACACTCTTAAGAAAAAAGTGATTTGTGTAGTTCACCAAAAGGTCGCAATAGCAACGAGGTGAAATGGATAGCCCTGTTTGCAAAAAAGATGTAGAAAGGAAACAATTACTGGCCAATAACAGTTGATGACATATGCGACGACAAAAAAGAAGCATATTCCTTGTCCTAAGGGAAGATAACAACACGGTTGTGTTTGTCTAAAACGGTGTGAGGACGAGAATGCAATATGGAAAGTACGCCGGACGAGCTACGTTTTGGGCACAGAACTATGGAAGATCCACATGCAGTGACGTGGGAAGACGGGCAGTGGAGCAAGGCCGGAGGGGATACCTGGAGGTCGTCGGGATGTAACTAGGTGAGCGGCGGCGGGCGGAATCTGCGAGCAGGGGGAGTAGGCCCTGCCGCGCCGGAGCTTGGTCAGAGAGAACGGTGTGTACCGCAGATCGGGATGTGCTGCCTCGGCACCGTCGAACGGAGAAATGATGCACTTCCTCCCTTTCCCCCGGCGGACGGGGTGCGGCCGGATCAGTGACCAACGGTGAGAGAGAGAGAGAGGCCACTTCACTCCATTTCCCCCGGTGGACGGGATGCGGCCGGATCAGTGACCAACGGTGAGAGAGAGAGAGAGAGAGAGAGAGAGAGAGAGTCCACCGCAGCCTTGTGTGAGATACTCTGAAGAGCGACAAACCAGACAGGCAGGCTCTATTGTATATAGTGAGCGGACTACCTTTTTCTCCATAAAAATCATTTTATATTCTGTGTACGTGCCATTGAGCGCTATAACTTTATTTAAAAATAATGCGGCAACGCGTCAAGTCGAACTTTGTTTCATGCATGCGTGGTACACAACCTCCCTAGGTAAACAACCGATACAGGCGTTCAAATTAGCACATGGGCTGCCATTTCGTAAACAAATGAGCTCCACTGTGTACCCACGCGGGTGTGGCTGGGCACGAAGCGGGAGTACGTGCACGGTGCACCTATTCTCTTCTTGTATACGTACACCACCTACGTGGGGTTGTGTGAGAGAGGTACAAACCTAGAGAGATATAGTGTGTGGGTTCTTGAGAGTTTTTTTTGGGGGGTCAATCAAAAAATGTAACATATGCAATGTGTGTGAAATAGAGTCCTGGATATAACATATATATACAGGGGGCGATCCACGAGAAGAGAGTGGAGGTATCATCGGCTTGAGGTTTCCATAGAATCAAAGAGAGGGATGATGATGTGTGTGTGCGCGCGCGCGATCGATAAAGAGTGCCATCGAATTTGTGTGTGCCCACGTCAAAGATATAGAGTGGCTGGCCTACTGGAACGTGAGATGGGACATGTGCAGTTTGTATCTGTGGCATGGATACCTACCTGCAACGCTCAACTATCGGTGTGTGGTGGGGGAAGAGGGAGGCCCAATTAACTATAGAGGTACAATGGCTGGTATATGTGTGGAGGAGGAGAGAGGCCTACCTCATGTATTAAGGAGATCGATCTGCCTCATGTATTAAGGGAGATCGATCGGCATCCATGCATACATGCAGGAGAGGAATAAGGTTGGGAGAGAGACAGAGCTAGAGTGTTGGAGGGGGTGGTAGTGGAGTTGCTTCTAACAAATGGTGGGATAGGCTTGCTAGACAAAAGGAGGGCACGCCCGCAATATCAATAAGAGAGGAGATGGCTGCTTGTTGTCTGTGAACGTGCGTGTGAGAGACGGGTCAGGAGGCATGCACGAATGATGAGGGGGGACGATGTGGATGTGGTAAGCAGACGTAACTACATAGGAAGATCAATCGCCCTTTGTTAGAGAAAGGAGAGACATAACTTGTGAGGTACGTCGATCGATGGGGGGGTAGTTAAAGTCGATCTAGGTATATGTTGGGAGATCGATCGGTGTACATGCATGTGTGTGTTAGAAGCAAATGAGGCACGAGGAGAAGGATAGATAGAGAGGGATGCATGTAGGAGGTGGTACGAGAGGCATACTATATCGAGGGGGCAGGAGTGTGCGAGTATGAGAACGATGAAAAGAGTGGTGGGAGTGAGGCATGGACGGTGACAAGGGAAGAGGGGAAGCTTGTGTTTGTGCTAGGCACACCTGGCTAGAGAGGCATATCGATCGATGTGTGCTGTAAAGAAGGAGATGGGGGGCCTACACACACCATGGGTGAACGACCTAAAGTGAAAAGACGAATTTAAGCGATGGAGCTAGAGAATGCTGAGGGAGGGTGAGAGGGATGCGGGCGTGTGCATGCACAAGAGAATGTTAGCGCTAGCTACAAATATAAGAGGGTTGTGTGGGTGTAAAAGACGAATAGAGATCATATATACTTCATTATAAAAAGCGAATTCGGATATTTGAAGAATTTATCGTAGTGTTTCAAAACCGACGCATGTGTGAATATATATAACGGTGATACACATGGTGTGGTTATGAACATGTTATACTACATTTAATATATTTTATCTCCACTCTTATAAAAACGGAGTTGTTGATGATGGTGTGCCTGCCATCCTGCATTATAGGCCGTCCGATTTATATCTGGCGGATAGCAAGGAAACTATGATGGTTGAAGTTGGAAACAATCATGATTGTAGATTCTTACTGAAATAGAGAAATGAATTCAAATTTAGTTCGAATTGCACGGGTAGTATAGACATTTGGAATGCACTAAAATGTTGGTATGAGTAGGTTACATGCATTATACAGCAAGCAAAAAAAATTTAATCGGACATAACATGGATTCATACTCCCTCCTTCCATCTATATAGGGCATAATGAGATTTTTAAGACCGCCTTTGACTATTGACAAGATTAATAGTACATGACATGCACAATGTGGAAATTATATCATTGAAAGAACCTTTCATAGACGAATTTAACGGTGGGCTTTGTGTCAAAGTTAGCATCGAAAAACGCATTAGGCCCTATATAGATGGAAGGAGGGAGTAGCTTTGAATAGCATTTGTATAGTAAAACGGGGCAAGACTCTCTCTTTGTGTGGTGTGAATGGTTTTATTTTTTTAGTTTTCTTTTTGGTTGAGGGAAGTGCGAATTGATTTGGTACGTACAAGTACAATATTACTACACGTTAGGCTTGTCCCTAAAATTCAACCCGCATCTTGTTATATCCCGAAAATTCAGATACCGTGCTCCCAAAACTGGTGCCTTCACAACCCGCGCCTTGCTATCCCGAAATTACAACGCGCGCGAAAACTCCCTCCAGCTGCCAAATCCTGACACGCGAAATCCCCCTTCTAACCCTGAGCCGAAAGGGTCGCTAGTTCAAATCGGTGGGGGGTACTTTTGTAACACCCCTACATTTTGGACAAGCGCGTCCCTAAGTCATGCTTCACCCCCTCCCATCGCCCCCTTTTCGCCATTCGAAATCCCAGGCCGCCATAACCTCTCCGCTCCAGCCGCGAAACCCCACCCTCCTCCGTCCGCCACGTCACCGCTGCCCAGCCGAAGCCTCTTCCCCGACGACGTCGTCCACCGCAACAGCTCGACGTCCCTCGTCCACCACCCCAGATGAGGATCCGTCGTCCATCTCACCGTCCCGCCGGTTCAGCCGCCCCGTCCTCCACCTCCAAGGAGCTGCTCCAACGATCGCCTCGTCTATCGCGGCTGCTCCATCCCCACAGCGCCGCCTTAACCTGCTCCACCGGAACCACAACATCCTCACCGACTCCTCGGACGAAGCCGAGGCCTACTCGGCGCCACCAAAGAGGTTGTACACTCATCGCATCGCACCTTCTCCTTAACTCGACCTCCCGGCGCCGACGGTGCTACATCCCGCACCCCATGGAGCGGCTACCTTGAAGCCGGTGCCGCGGGCGACATCTCCATGGCGGCTCTCCCCCAGTGCGAGGCCCCTTCGGCGGCGGCGTCCATACCAGCCGGATCTGCTGCTGCTGCTCCGGCTCTCGCTCGATCGCTCGCTCGCCCAGCTTCTGCTGCTGCTCTCCCCCTCGCTCGTGCTGCTACTCTGCTCCGATTAAGCCACACTTCAGTCGACCGAATCGACTTTTGGGTCAGTCGATTTTCAGGGGTTGGGGGGCTCGCCAGAGTTAAGGAAGAACCACCCGCAGCGGGGACGGGGGCTCGCCGGAGAGGTACCCCACTATCTATCTTGGGGTTCAGGGTGGGGGCGGGGGGGCTAGAGGGCTGGCCGGGGCGGCGGTGGCGAGTTGTTTCGGGGCGGCGCTGGGGCCGGCGGTTCGGCCGGTGATGGCTGGCGGCTCAGGGGGGTGCAGGTTGAAGATGAACTGCAGGCCCTCCCTAAACTATATGTCAAGTGCCTCTCTGCTACCATTGCGTTCAGTTTCGACAGTAGCATTCAGATTCCGCAGTAAATTTTAGTTTCGACATTAAGTTCAGAGTCAACGGTTTTTACCTCATCTGTGGTAGTCAGGTGGTTTTTGGTGATGTTAATTTTACATCCATTTTACATCATCTATTGGAGATGCTATTAGAATCCCACTTGAGATTGACGATGTCTGTCTTGTGCTGCTTCAGCCTTGACGTCTTACGGCTCACCGGAGCTACTCCAACGATAGAACGATCCATCACAACAGAGAAGTGCCCTGGACACCGTCTACAGATTCCTCAGATCTTCCTCCACACCTCCAACAGCCACCTCTGCCTCAACTGCTTTAGCGACCAACCCAATGATGCTGAGGTCGACACGGCTACGGCAAAGAGGTTGTACACTTATTGCATCACTTATTACTATACATTCATGTCGATCCATTAGGGCTATTTTGGTTCAACGGAAAAATGTCGATCCACTGGTTGTTACCATCACTCTAAATTTCTGCATGCTCTCCTTACATAATCTCACCATATTTTTTCGTATGCATGTGAGATATTGTACACAGTCATGCTGAACATGTGGAGAAAAAGAGAAGAGTATTGCGCGACAATACAATGTCATGCGGACATCGCTCCATGGTGGGTTCAATGGCAAACCCTCCCCACCCCTCTCCAGATTGTAATCTAGAGGAAGATATCTATTCTGAGGCGGATTCAGATGCCGCTGACCACTCCTATTTACCCCCCAAGGTGTTTGCTCTACCTTGGCATGATGATGTTAGTCATATCATGCATATGTTGCCTTGCAGTGCCTACTTTTGACAACATATATGTCATCTTGTTAGTTTAGACATGTTCTGTAATGCCACCTGTTTAGTTTCTATATCATATACGGGAATTATGCAGTCTCATGTCTTTTAGCCAGCCATAATATATGTGAAATGTGCAATGTCGTCCTGTTTAACCAGGCATCATATATTTGAATGATATCTTGCCCATCCTTTTCTTCATTACATTTCCATTTGTCGACAATGTTTGTACATTAAACTACTCTTCTTGTGAATCAGCCATTTGGGTGGGAGATGGAAAAATCTGGAGTGAAAACAAGGCCTTCAGAGCAGACAGTGCTACCTGTCGAAGCAGATCTCTTGTTGGGTCCCGATAGCTCCTCAGAGATGGATTCAGAGACAGATGACCAGTCCTATTCCCCCACTGAGGTGTATGCTCTAACTTGGCACGGTTATACTGCTCATATCATGCATACGGTGTCTTGCATTGCATAGTGTAGACATCATATACACAATATTCAACACCATGTTCTTAGTTCAGACATCATATCGAATGCCCTCTGTTTAGCATATAAATCACATATGTGAATTAAATGATGCGATCCTGATTACTTAGATACCATGTAGGTGAATTATGTCATGCGATCCTGTTTAGTTATTCATCATATCTTTGAATTATGTTATGCTATGCTATCTAGTTTATATAGACATCATATATGTGAAATTATGTCATGCTATCCGTTTTAGTTAAACAATATACATGTCAACTATTTCATGCCCTCTTTTTTCCACACTATATATTGCATCTGTCTCTCATACCATGTCTGTACATTCAACTATGTTTCCTGTTTATCAGCCATTTGAATTGGAGCGGGTGATGCCAGTATCTAGTGGACTAAAAACACGGTCTTCAAATAAAACAGTGCTACCTCTTGGTGGAGGTAGCACCCCGGTTGTACATGCACAAGAACCAGCCCTACCACACATAACCCAAACTCTCGCAGATTGTACCCCTACTGCGATGGACAGAGAACCAGCTTCACCCAATCTAACCCCAACCCCAGCCGATAGTAACCCAGTTCCTGTTGACATGGCACCATCTCCACCACAGAGCTCCCAAACAAGAGCAGTTAGTAAGGCAGCTCCAGTGCCCAAAGGGCCAGTACTATCACGGTGAACCCCAACTCCACCAGTTAGTACGCCTATTCCTGTGGAGGAAGCACAACCAGCTAGTCATAGTTTAGCATCTATCGCATTTGATGTTGTTAAATCGTATGTGCGTATCTTCCCATCTTGGAAATATTATACTGAAGATGAAGGAAAATGCCAGTTGCAGGTGTTTGTCCAGGAGTTATGTGTAAGTAATGTTATTCATGGCAATTACTTTGCTTCGTCCCATACATCCTACCTCCATGATGGTTATAATACAGCAAATTTTCCCATTTTTCTCTATAGAGAAGGACCGATTTGGAAACTCAGGATGAGGTAACATGTGCTAATACCTCTGCTATCTTCAAGAATGCTTGGTGGCAGTATCAAAATTACCTGAAGAAAACGTACTTCACCGATAAAGAAACTCATGAAATTCCCTTACGTTCTCCTGAGACACATTTACTGGACGATGACTGGGAACGCCTTGTTCTGTACTGGTCCCGAACCAAGAATGTGGTAAGGTCTATGAGCTCATTTTCTATTTTTAAGTATTATATTCTTGCGTCTTACTATACTCTGTTCATGTAGAACAAGTGCCTAAACCTGAAGAACAACTGTTCTAATTTAAGATTCCATTGCTATCATAGTTCAAAAAAGCGCTAGGCGTTAATTGTGCATTTTGCCACCGCCTTGCGCTTTACTGACCAAAGCGCATGCTTATGTGCAGTTATGCACAGATTATGCATAGTTATGCGCAATGCGTTTTGCCAACGCCTAGAGCCTAGGCGCGCTTAAGAGCTCGCTTAGGCGCGCCTTTTTTAACTATGATTGCTTTGCTCTTGTATCATTGTATTTACTCATACAAAATTATTTTTAAATTGAAGGATCCAATCGAAACTCCAATGGCACAGCAGGTATGTTCACGCATGTTTCTTTAACAGGTTTGCTCTTATTAATAGCTCTGTTGATTTCAATTTCAATTGTGTATACAGTTGACTTTCATATCATGCACATTACTAGCATCACAACAGAGCCAATAGTGTTGTTGTACATGTAGACCCGTGGTACCCATCTGAAATCTTGTTGTGCCATGTAGTTTCCCACGCTTTGTATTCTTTCACTACTGCTTTGTCTTGAACTGATATGATTTGAACCGTGTCTCTATTCTGATTTGGCAAGACAATGCAGTGACCATAGGACATAGATATATGTTTGTTTGATGCTTTTATTATGTACTAGTACTTGGCAATAGAAGACTTGGTAGTTTAATCCTGTCCACTTTGCTAATGAACTGGTTCACCGAAATGAGTTTCATATACTAGTACATGCTAAACTTGTTATGTGTCTGCTTGTTTCTTCTTTTAGAATGCTGACAGAATATTGGGGAAGAGTGCCTTATTAAGCAATGGTAAAGGAAGTAATGCAGATAAGGTTCAGGATAGTGACACATCCTTGTTGGTCTCCAACAAAGCTTATAAAACAGCTAAGGAAGACTATCTTGAAGACAGCGAGATAACCCCAAAGTCCTGTCTTGGTTTAGTGTTCGAGTTACTGGCCACTACTGCTTGCACAAGCTATTCAAACTCATTGTCTGAATCAGTTCTTTTTCTTGAGTCTCAACTACAAGCTGAAAGACATCGATCAGCTGTGTTGCGACAAGAAGCGGAAGGACTGCGGAAGTCCCTGGACCATTCAAATGCATACTTTCTGGTGCAACAGCAAGCGTTGGAGGATTTTAGCGCCAAACAGGACAAAGCTAATCAGCTTGCTAAGCTTATTGCCAGCATGGTGGATACCTAGGATAACGTTTCTTGAGCTCTTCTGAAGCTGTTTCAGTTATGCTCTTGTTTTGCTGCCGTGTTTATTTGCACTGGTGGCCAATTTTGATGGCCAGTGTATGTAATGTGCTGCTTTGTTCCCTATATTTGCACTGGTGGCGAACTTTGATGCCTAGTGGATGTAATATGTGTAATAGCAGTAATAGGCTAGCGTTAATGGCTTGCTTATTTATTTCCTTATTGTCTTGTTTAGTTGTTTGCTTGTAGTCACTGCAGTTCTTTTTCTATTTTTTTCTAGTGGCCACAATAGCCTATTTTTGGTAACTAGACCAAAATAATCATGGCAACACATGGACTGTTGTAACCATGGGCCTCCTGCAGGCCGTATGATCCATGGGCCTTCGTCCGGCCATAGGATCCATCGGCCTTCTATACGGGCCTTAGGGTCCATGGGCCTTCTACAGGCCGTAGGGTCCATGGGCCTTCTACGGGCCATACGATCCATGGGCCTTCTACGGGCCGTACTATCCATGGGCCTCATACGGGCCGTAGGATCCATCGGCCTTCTACGGGGCATATCATCATTTCGCCAATCATGGGTCATACTATTCGTCGACCATAACGGGCCGTTAATAGGCCGTATTTGATAACTCTATGAAAACAGCCCAACGGGTTTTTTTGACATGAAAACGGCCCAACATATTAACGGTCCGCAAACGGGCCAACTGTGACGACGGGCTGAATTTGGCCCACAAGCAGAAAATGACAGTAAAGGGCCGTATGTAATCGAATGCTGCAAATGAGCCCAAGAACCAATGGGCCCTGAGAAGGCCGAAAGATAACTTGGGCAGGAAACGGCCCAATGGAATAATGGGCCGTTAATGGGTCTAAAATGATACACTGTTCATTACGGGCCAGTTTCACCACGGGTCGTTAATGGGCCAAGAGTTACACGGTCCTCATATGGGCCGAAAGAAGTCATGGGCCACACATGGGCCGGAAGTTAAAACGGGCTAAATCATATTGGACGGCCCAGATGACACTACTGGGCCTAAATCGGATAGGGCGTAACGGGCCCTGGGTTAGCGGGCTGTAAATGGGCTATATGCGAAAAGGCCATTAACAGGCTTTCCGTGGGTCGGCCTGCCACCTTTTGACCAAGTCAAACGAGCCAGCCTTTTCATAGGAATGGGCCTCTATTGGGCCATGCCACGTGTCGCTGTATCATAGGTGCCTTCGGTCCAATGAGCAGATGGCATCTATCCCAACGGTGAGCCGACACGTGTTTCCTCCAGCCAATGATGATTTTACACATGGAAAATCCCCATTGGTCGGGGTTGTTAACGGGTTATCGGATCCAAAACCCGACCCCATAGCTTAACGGCTTTCTGTTACGGTGGATGCCACGTGTTGGTCACCCTTGACGAAAGCACTTCTATGACGCGCGATTTATCGTCATGGAAGTGGACACTTCCGTGATGATAATTTTGGTAATGTCATGGAACACTTCTACGACAGCACAAGTATGACTATCTTGATTCTGTCATAAAATCGTCATGGATGTACATGCATGACAAAAAACGCGACCTACTGTGACAAACACGTATCATCATGGAAGTGTATTTTTTGTAGTGTTGGTCCACTTCAATACCTCTTTCAGGAATTTTATGACCCAAGACATTGCCTTCATTAACCATAAAGTGGCACTTCTCCCAATTCAAGACAAGATTTGTTTGTTCACATCTCTGCAAAAGTCACTCAAGATTGCTTAAACAATCATCAAAAGACATCCCATAAACAAAAAAGGCATCCATGAAAACCTCAACAGTCTTTTCACAAAAGTCAGCAAATATAGCAGTCATACATCTTTGAAAGGTAGCAGGTGCATTACATAAACCAAAAGGCATAGTAAAAGTAGTCTTTTCTTGATCAGGTTGAGAAACAGGTATTTGTGAAAAGCCAGAGTATCCATCTAGGAAGCAAAAGTGTGTGTGCTTAGATAATCTTTCAAGCATTTGATCAATAAAAGGCAAGGGGTAATGATCTTTTATAGTAGCTTTGTTTAATTTTCTATAATCAATTACCATTTTATAGTCTTTAACAATTCTTTGTGGAATAAGGTCATTCTTATCATTAGGAACAACAGTAATACCTCCTTTCTTAGGGACACAATGAACAGGACTTACCCATCTACTATCAGCTATAGGGTACATTATACCTGCTTCCAGAAGTTTTAATATTTACGTTCTTACCACTTCTTTCATTTTTTGATTCAACCGACGTTGGTGATCAACAACGGGATTAGCATCAGGTTCCATATTAATTTTGTGATGACATAGAGTGGGACTAATACCCTTTAAATCATCAAGAGCATATCCAATAGCAGTCTGATGCTTCCTTAGAACTTTCAATAATCTTTCTTATTCATGTTCTGAAAGGTTAGCACTAATAATAACAGGATATGTCTTCTTTTCATCGAGATAAGCATATTTCAAAGTGTCTGGCAGTTGTTTTAATTCAAACACAGGATCACCTTTAGGTGGAGGAGGACCTCCCACAGTTTCAACAGGCAAATTGTGTTTAAGTAGAGGACGTTGTTCAAAGAAAACCTTGTCTATTTCATTTCTTTCATGCATATGTAAATCATTTTCATGGTCTAGCAACTATTGTTCTAAAGGATCAGTAGGTGGAACAACAATAGAAGCAAGACCAATTAATTCATCTTACTAGGCAATTCTTTTTCATGATGATTTCTACTAAACTTGGAAAAATTAAACTCATGAGACTCATCACCAAAGCTAACACCAACAGTTTGTTTCTTACAATCTATCTTAGCATTAACTGTATTCAAGAAAGGTCTACCAAAGATAATGGGACAAAAGTTATCTTGTGGGGAACCAAGAACAAGAAAATCAGTAGGGTATTTAATTTTCCCACACAAGACTTCAACATCTCTAATAATCCCAATTGGTGATATAGTGTCTCTATTAGCAAGTTTAATAGTAACATATATTTCTTCTACCTCAGCAGGTGCTATATCTTTCCTAATTTCTTCATATAAAGTGTAAGGAATAGCACTCACACTAGCACCCATGTCACATAAACCATGATACCAGTGATCTCCTATTTTAACTAAAATAACAGGCATGCCAAAAACAGGTCTATGTTTATCTTTTCTATCAGGTTTAGCAATTCTAGCAGCTTCTTCACAGAAGTAAATAACATGCCCATCCATATCTTCTTCCAGGAGATCTTTAACCATAGCAATACTAGGTTCAACTTTAATTTGTTCATCAGGTTTAGGTGTTCTAATATAGCTTTTGTTAACCACAGTTGAAACTTTAGCATGTTCCTTAATCGTAACAGGGAAAGGTGGTTTCTCAAAATAAGCAGAAGGAACAACTCGATCAACATTATAAATTATAGTTTCTTCTTTAACTGGTACAGGTTCTTTAATTTCTTCTTTAATAGGTGGGTGATATTTAAACCATTTCTCCTTAGGGAGTTCAACATGTGTAGCAAATGATTCACAAAAGGAGGCTACTATCTCAGAGTCAAGTCCATATTTAGTGCTAAACTTTTGAAAAGCATCAGTATCCATAAAAGATTTAACACAATCATACTTAAGTTTAATAACTAACTCTTTACATTTGTCGAGTTCCCAATCTTCATAGTTGCATTTAATTCTTTCCAAAAGATCCCACCAGAAATCAATAGTCTTCTTCATAAATGAACCAGTACAAGAAGTATCAAGCATGGTTTGATCATTACGAGAAAGCCGAGCATAAAAATTCTGGATATTAATTTCTCTTGAGAGCTCATGGATGGGGCATGAATATAACATTTACTTAAGCCTCCCCCAAGCTAGAGCGATACTTTCTCCTTCGCGAGGCCTAAAATTATATATATAATTCCGATCATGATAAACTAGATGCACCGGATAAAATTTTTGGTTGAACTCCAATTTCAAACGATTCCAATTCCATGATCCAATATCATGACATAGCCTATACCATGCTAATGCTTTTCTCTTCAAAGATAAAGTGAAAACAATTCTCATAACTTCATCTCCAGGTAAACCTGCAAGCTTAAACAATCCACAAATTTGTTCCACATATATTAAGTGCATATCAGGATGTTCGGTTCCATCTCCTGCATGAGGATTAGCTAGCAGTTGTTCTATCATACCCGAAGGAATTTCATATTCAATATTTTTAGTAGGTGCATTAGGTTGAGGGGTTGCTAATTGTGGTTCCGGACGAGGTGAAGATACCCCGAACAAACTCCTCAAAGGATTGTTTTCCATAGTAACAAGTGACAATAAATTTCAGCACACTATATAAATGTTTCCTTACCAAAGGCGCTTCACTCCTCGGTGAAAGGATCGATATAGTTGACTAGAGGGGGGTGAATAGGCAACTAACAATTTTTAGCTTTTCTTTAACAATTTAAACTTTGCATCAAAGTAGGTTGTCTGGATATGCAAATAGGTGAGCAACCTATATGATGCAATAACAACAAGCACTCAAGCAAGCAAGGGATGCAACACAAAGTAAGCTTTCATAAGTAAAGGTACGAGATAACCAAGAGTGGAGCCGGTGGAGACGAGGATGTGTTACCTAAGTTCCTCCCCTTTGAGAGGAAGTACGGCTCCGTTGGAGCAGTGTGGAGGCACAATGCTCCCCAAGAAGCCAGTAGGGCCACCGTATTCTCCTCACGTCCTCACACAATGCGAGATGTCGTGATTCCACTATTGGTGGCCTTGGAGGCGGCGACTGAACCTTTACAAATAGGGTTGGGGAAATCTCCACAACTTAATTGGAGGCTCCCAACGACACCATGAAGCTTCACCACAATGGACCATGGCTCTGTGGTAACCTCAACCGTCTAGGGTTCTCAAACACCCAAGAGTAACAAGATCTGCAGGGATTAGTGGGGGAATCAAATTTCTCTTGGTGGAAGTGTTGATCGGAGCCTTCTCAACCAATCCCTAGAAAATCAACAAGTTTGATTGGCTAGGGAGAGAGGTCGGGCGAAAATGGAGCTTGGAGCAACAATGGATCTTAGGGATGGAAAAGGTAGTCAACTCGGAGAAGAAGACTCACCTTTTATAGTGATAGGACAAATCCAACCGGTATCCTCTTACTCAGCCCGCGACGTGCGGTACTACCGCACCAGCCAAGCGGTACTACCGCAATGGCCTGCAGTACTACCGCGGGGCACTGCGGTACTACCGCATGCGCAGCAGGAGCTAGACCAGCCGTGATGTGTTGAAGCAGAGAGCGGTAGTACTACCCCCTTGCGGTACTATCGCAAGGCAGGGTTTGTCTAGGCTGGAAATGCACGGACATATAAAAATACATCCATGGCAACTTCCGCTGAGTTCTGATCTATGCAAAAATCTGACACGGTACTACCGCGTAGGCCGCGGATGTAAGAAATTACATCCGCCCCTACTTCTGCTCGTGTTGTTGTGCCTGGCCAGAGGCCACGGTACTACTGCGCCCTGGGAGCGGTACTACCGCAAGGGACTGTGGTAATACCGTGGCCGTGGCCGGTACTACCGTGAGCCTCTGCGGTACTACCGCTCCCATGAGCAGTACTACTGCATGCCCCAGCACAACTAACACTAGGAGTCCTTCATTTTGCAGAGATACGAATAAACGGAGGATGCTGCAAAGAGCCAAAGGAAAGGTGGTGCAAAAAAACAGACATGTACGTGATGATTCCACCCAAACCTTTCCTGAGCGGACCCCCTCTTATTAGTACGGCTTTCCTACGACTCAAATCCACCGAAAAGAAATGTAGGGAAAACTCCGTCTTCACTAGACTCCGAGGGGCAATGAATCGTATTGTGCCTAAACATGAGATATCTGAAATACTCAATGCACACGATTAGTCCGCAAAAGCATTGTCATCAATCACCAAAACCACTTAGGGATAAATATGCCCTTACAATCTCCCCCTTTTGTTGGATTGATGACAATATGGGATTTGCATATAGGAAATTAAATGAAACATAGGCAAACCCAACATCTATAAAATATCGACGGGCTCCCCCTAGATGTGTTCTCTTTAGAGAAATGATTTGGACTGCATGGCACACATACTAGGATAACACTCCCCCTATATTTTATGGACGAGGCATATCTTGCAACAAAATAACTAACACTAAGCAAGGGGCAAGATAATAAATATGAGCATAAAGTAATGATAGCACAAGACAAACTAAGCTCACAAACTACTAAGCAAACTAGATAATATGATAAGACAATAAGATACGTTGAGGACATATGTCTTACACCATATGATAGTCTCCTGGATCCAGACGAAACCAAACACAAACCAACAAGCAAAAGCAAACGAGGTTCAACAGGATGAAAGTAAAGAGTAAGACACAACGACACACAACTCGCAAATCCTACACTCTCTCCCCCTTTGGCATCGAGACACCAAGATGGTAGAGAGGACACCTACGACACAGGTGGTAGCTCAAGCTGAAGCGATCACTCATCACGCTCCTCATCGGTCTCGGCAGGGGGGATGGTCTCCTCCTCAGATTCAGTCCACTGGTAGCCTGCTTCGCCATCCATTCAGCCTCTAGGGTGATGTGCTTCTCAGACCCACTTGATACCTGCTCACCAAATGTCCTCAATATCCTCTTGTCGCGCCGGCGACTCTCCTTCTGAGAAACATGATACCGGTACTGGCCCTTGGCCTGCATGCAGAAAAGAGCCTTCATCTTGTTCTTCAGCCTCTTAGCCCAAGAGGGCTCAGACAATGTATGCGAGTATCTATCAGAACTGTCCTCATCCACTTCCTCCTCCTCAATCTCATCCTCATCCACGTCCATCTTAGCAGCCTCTGCCTCAGCACGGGTAGTGGTGTTAGCCCACTTGTTCTTGATGTGCACCTTGATAGGCTCATGGTGAATCCAGTTGGGGGCTTCAAACTCTTCATTGGGAAATAGTTGCTCCCAAGTCCTGGAGATCAAGAGATGCAGGTAAGGTCCATAGATGGGCACCTTACGGTTGAGCACGGCAAACTGTAGCTCACACCACATGATATGTGAGACATCAAGTGGCTCCATCTTATGGAAATGCGCCTTCTCACAGATGAGCATCATGTCCACAAGAAGTAAGTGGGAATAAAGTAGAACTTGATGAGGTACCCCCTCTTGAACCGGAGTAGCGTAGCACAAGAAAATGTTTATGTGGTGCCTACACCGACTAGAGAGGACGTTAATGATGATGATCATGAAACTTCGGACCAAGTTGCTAATGAACTTTGGAGGTCCACAAGGACACGTTCTGCACCAGAGTGGTACGGCAACCCTGTCCTAGAAATCATGTTGTTAGACAACGGTGAACCTTCGAACTATGAAGAAGTGATGGCAGGCCCAGATTCCAACAAATGGCTTGAAGCCATGAAATCCGAGATAGGATCCATGTATGAGAACAAATTATAGACTTTGGTGGAGTTGCCCGATGATCGGCATGCCATAGAGAATAAGTGGATCTTTAAGAAGAAGACTGACGCAGATGGTAACATGACCGTCTATAAGGCTCGACTTGTCGCTAAGGGTTATCGACAAGTTCAAGGAGTTGACTACGATGAGACCTTCTCACCCGTAGCAAAGCTGAAGTCCATCTGAATCATGTTAGAAATTGCCGCATTCTATGATTTGAGATATGGCAAATGGACGTCAAAACGGAATTCCTTAACGGTTTCCTTAAGGAAGAATTGTATATGATGCAGCCAGAAGGTTTTGTCGATCCTAAGAATGCTGACAAGGTATGCAAGCTCTAGCGCTCTATCTATGGGCTGGTGCAAGCATCTCGGAGTTGGAACATTCGCTTTGATGAAATGATCAAAGCGTTTGGGTTTATACAAAATTATGGAGAAGCCTGTATTTACAAGAAAGTGAGTGGGAGCTCTATAGAATTTCTCATATTATATGTGGATGACATACTATTGATGGGAAATGATATAGAACTTTTGGAAAGCATAAAGGCCTACTTGAATAAGTGTTTTTCAATGAATGACCTTGGAGAAGCTGCTTACATAATAGGCATCAAGATCAATAGACATAGATCGAGGCGCCTCATTCGTCTTTCACAAAGCACATACCTTGACAAGATATTGAAGAAGTTCAATATGGATCAGTCCAAGAAGGGGTTCTTGCATGTATTGCAAGGTGTGAGATTGAGCACATCTCAATGCCCGACTTCGGCAGAAGATAGAGAAAAGATGAGTGTCATCCCCTATGCCTAAGCTATAGGCTCTATTATGTATGCCATGTTGTGTACCAGACCTGATGTGAACCTTGTTGTAAGTTTGGTAGGGAGGTACCAAAGTGATCCTGGAGTGGAACAATGGACAACGACCAAGAATATGATCCTAAAGTACCTAAAAAGGCTAAGGATATGTGTTCTCGTTTATGGAGGTGCCTATGAGCTCGTCATAAAGGGTTACGTTGATGCTAGCTTTGACACAAATTTGGATGACTCCAAGTCAAAAACCGTGTACGTGTATATTTTGAATGGTGGGGCAGTCAGCTGGTGCAGTTGCAAACAAAGCGTCATGGTGGGATCTACATGTGAAGCGGAGTATATAGCTGCCTCGGAGGCATCACAAGAAGCAGTCTGGATGAAGGAGTTTATCACCGACCTAGGAGTGATTCCCAATGCGTCGGGCCCAATGACTCTCTTCTGTGACAACACTAGAGCTATTGCCCTTGCCAAGGAGCCCAGGTTTCATAAGAAGACTAGACACATCAAGCATCGCTTCAACTCCATTTCGTGAATATAGTCAAGATGGAGACATAGATATTTGTAAAGTGCATACTGATCTGAATGTCGCAGATCCGTTGACTAAACCTCTTCCATGAGCAAAACATGATCAGCACAAGAACTCTATGGGTGTTCGATTCATCACAATGTAACTAGATTATTGACTCTTGTGCAAGTAGGAGACTGTTGGAAATATGCCCTAGAGGCAATAATAAAATAGTTATTATTATATTTCCTTGTTCATGATAATTTTCTATTGTTCATGCTATAATTGTATTAGCCGGAAACCGTAATACATGTGTGAATACATAGACCACAACATGTCCCTAGTGAGCCTCTAGTTGACTACCTCGTTGATCAATAGATGGTTGTGGTTTCCTGACCATGGACATTGGATGTCGTTTATAATGGGATCACATCATTTGGAGAATGATGTGATAGACAAGACCCAATCCTAAGCATAGCACAAGATCGTGTAGTTCGTTTGCTAGAGCTTTTCTAATGTCAAGTATCATTTCCTTAGAGCATGAGATTGTGCAACTCCCCGATACCATAGGAATTATTTGGGTGTATCAAACGTCACAACGTAACTGGGTGACTATAAAGGTGCACTACAGGTATCTCTGAAAGTGTCTATTGGGTTGGCACAAATCGAGACTGCAATTTGTCACTCCGTATGACAGAGAGGTATCTCAGGGACCACTCGGTAATGCATCATCATAATGAGCTCAATGTGACTAAGGAATTAGCCACCGGATCACATGTTACGGAACGAGTAAAGAGACTTGCCGGTAATGAGATTGAACGAGGTATGGGCATGCTGACGATCGAATCTCGGAAAAGTAACATACTGGTAGACAAAGGGAATTGTATACGGGATTGATTGAATCCCCGACATCGTGGTTCATCCGATGAGATTATCATGGAACATGTGGGAGCCAATATGGGTATCCAAATCCCGCTATTGGTTATTGGCTGCAGAGATGTCTCGGTCATGTCTGCATGATTCCCGAACCCGTAGGGTCTACACACTTAAGGTTTGGTGACGCTAGAGTTGTAATGGGAAATTGTTTGTGGTTACCAAAAGTTGATCAGAGTCCTGGATAAGATCCGGACGTCACGAGGAGCTCTAGAATGGCCCAGAGGTTATGATTTATATATGGGAAGTCCAGTTTCAGTCGCCGGAAGGTTTCGGGGGTATCGGTATTGTACCGGGACCACCGAAAGGTGTTCGGGGGTCCAACAGGTGGGGCACCTACCTCGGGGGACCAAATGGGCTGAATATGGGTGGGAACCAGCCCCTCTAGTGGTCTGGTGCGGCCCCAAGGGCCCAAGGCACCTAGGGTTGGAAACCCTAGGGGGTGCGGGCACCTCCCACCTGCTTGGGGGGCAAGTCTCCCCCTGGCAGCCCCCCCATCTAGATGCATCTAGGGGACTGGCCCCCTCTTCCCTTCCCCCTATATAGTGAGGGGGTGGGAGGGCAGCCGCACCCCTTCCCTTGGCGTAGCCCTTCCCCCCTCCAACACTTCCTCCTCCTCCGTAGTGCTTGGCGAAGCCCTGCCGGAGAACCACGAGCTCCACCACCACCACGCCGTTGTGCTATCGGAGTAATCCATCAACTTCTCCTCCCCCCTTGCTGGATCAAGAAGGAAGATATGTCCCTGGGTTGTACGTGTGTTGAACGCAGAGGCGTCATCTGTTCGGTGCTTGGATTGGATCTTCCGCGATTTGAATCGCCGCGAGTACGACACCATCAACCGCGTTCTTGTAACGCTTCCGCTTAGCGATCTTCAAGGGTATGAAGATGCACTCCCTCTCACTCGTTGCTAGCATCTCCTAGATTGATCTTGGTGACACATAGGAATTTTTTTGAATTATTACTACGTTACCCAACAGAGCTGGCACTAGGCATTCGATCAATATGTTAGTCCCAAAAAATAGTATAAAAAGATGCCAACAATATGTAGAAGTTGTAGATTATTGGCATGTAACAATCAAAAATTATAGATACGACGGAGACATATCAGCATCCCCAAGCTTAATTCCTACTCGTACTCGAGTAGGTAAATGGTAAAAATAATATTTTTTTGATGTGGAATGCTACCTAGCATAATCTTGATCATATAATCTAATCATGGATGAATATTAAGACACGAGTGATTCAAAGCAATATTCTATCATTTGACATTAAGACAATAATACTTCAAGCATACTAATAAAGCAATCATGTCTTTTCAAAATAACATGGCCAAAGAAAGTTATCCCTACAAAATCATATAGTCTGGCTATGCTCCGTCTTCATCACACAAAGTATTTCATCATGCACAACCCCGATGACAAGCCAAGCAATTGTTTCATACTTTTAATATTCTCAAGCTTTTTCAACTTTCATGCAATACATGAGTGTGAGCCATGGATATAGCACTATAGGTGGAATAGAATATGATGGTGAAGGTTGTGTGGAGAAGACAAAAAAGGAGAAAGTCTCACATTAACTAGGCAAATTAATGGGCTATGGAGATGCCCATGAATCGATATCGATGCAAGTGAGTAGGGATTGCCATGCAACAGAGCACTAGAGCTATAAGTGTATGAAAGCTCAAACTGAAACTAAGTGAGTGTGCATCCAACTTGCTTACTCATGAAGACCTTGGGCATTAGAGGAAGCCCGTCATCGGAATATACAAGCCAAGTTCTATAATGAAAAATTCCCACTAGTATATGAAAGTGACAACATATGAGACCCTCTCCATGAAGAACATGGTGCTACTTTGAAGCACAAGTGTGGTAAAAGGATAGTAGCATTGCCCCTTCTCTCTTTTTCTCTCGTTTTTTTGTTTTTTTATTGTTTTTCGGGCCCTCTCTTTTTATGGCCTCTTTTTTTGTTTTTTTCGTCCGGAGTCTCATCCCGACTTGTGGGGGAATCATAGTCTCCATCATCCTTTCCTCACTGGGACAATGCTCTAATTGTGTTGATCATCACACTTTTATTTACTTAGAACTCAATATTACAACTCGATATCTAGAACAATATGAATCTATATATATGAATGCCTCTGGCAGTGTACCAGGATGTGCAATGATCTAGCGTAGCAAAGATTTAAAAAAATGGACAAGCCATGAAAATATCATGCTAGCTATCGTACGATCATGCAAAGCAATATGACAATGAACGCTCAAGTCATGTATATGATGATGATGGAAGTTGCATGGCAATATATCTCGGAATGGCTATGGAAATGCCATGATAGGTAGGTATGGAGGCTGTTTTGAGGAAGATATAAGGAGGCTTATGTGTGATAGAGTGTATCATATCACGGGGTTTGGATGCACCGGTCAAGTTTGCACCAACTCTTGAGGTGATAAAGGGCAATGCATGGTACCGAAGAGGTTAGCAATGATGGAAGGGTGAGACTGCGTATAATTCATGGACTCAACATTAGTCATAAAGAACTCACATACTTATTGCAAAAGTATATTATCTATCAAAACAAAGTACTATGTGCATGCTCCTCGGGGGATAGATTGGTAGGAAAAGACCATCGCTCGTCCCCGAGTGCCACTCATAAGGAAGACAATCAAAAAATAAATCATGCTTCGACTTCATCACATAACGGTTCACCATACGTGCATGCTACGGGAATCACAAACCTTAACACAAGTATTTCTACCAATCCACAATTACTCACTAGCGTCACTCTGATATCACCATCTTTATATCGCAAAACTATTGCAAGGAATCATACATATCATATTCAGTGATCTATAAGTTTTATGTAGGATTTTATGACTAACCATGTGAATGATCAATTCCTGTCAACTCTCTAAATAGATATAAGTGAAGCAAGAGAGTTTAGTTCTTTCTACAAAATTTATGCCCACGCTCTAACAAATATTAGTGAAGCAAAAGAGCATTCTAAAAATGGAGGTTTTCTATTTGTAGGGAAATAGGCAATCCAAACTTCAAATGATATAAGTGAAGCACATGAAGCATTCTATAAAGCCATACTCAAAAGATATAAGTGAAGTGCATAGAGAATTATATAAATCAACCAAGGTACCAGCATGGTGCGTTTATTGAAAAAAAAAGCACATGACGCTCCAAGATTTACGCATATCATGTGACGAATAAAAATATAGCTCCAAGTAAAATTCCCGATGATCGTTAGAAGAAAGAGGGGATGCCTTCTGGGGCATCCCCAAGATTAGTTGCTTGGGAGTCCTTGAATATTACCTTGGGGTGCCTCGGGCATCCCCAATCTTGGGCTCTTGCCACTCCTTATTCCTTCATCCATCGTGATCTTACCCAAAATTTGGAAACTTCAATCACACGAAACTTAACAAAACCCTCGTGAGATCTGTTAGTATAATAAAACAAATCACTACTTCAAGTACTATTGAAAACTCATTCATATTTTATTTTTGCATTGTAGCTACTGTATTATAACTTATCTATGGCTTATACCACCGATAAAATCGATAGTTTCATCAAAACTAGCAAAACAATGCATCAAAAACAGAATCTGTCTTAAACAGGACAGTCTGTAGTAATCTAAACATCAACCATACTTCTGTAACTCCAAAAATTCTGAAAAATTAGGGAAAAATAAAAAAATTGTGTAGAAGTACTTTTCAATAAGTTTCAGAAGCGTTTGACTTTCCAGTAAAAAATTTAAAATCACGCACTACAGCTAAAGTTTCTGTTTTTGCACCTCACAAACCAAACAAGCAATCTAATCACCCTAAAGGAAAATCGTTGCACATTAATTTTATAATACAACGGAATTGTACAAGGGTATAATTATTTTTGTGAGAATCTTCATGAAAAATTCTACATTGTTTCCATGAGCATGAACACAAGTGTTCAAGGTCGACCCTCACTTCTCCAATGCATAACTTCCAATCGCTTCTCTTTTGTGAAAAAGTTTTAAAGTTCCCCTGTACATTTTTTAGTTTTTAAACTTTATAAAAGCACTCAATAGAAAGAAATGACTCTCTAAAACTTCCAGGTTGTCTCCTTGGTAGCGCTTTCTTTAAAGCCATTAAGCTAGGCATAAAGTGCTCAAGTAATGAATCCACCCGAATCCCAAGGTATATCAAAGCCCATTTTAATTAACAATGATTTGGAATTTAGCAATGAGGACAAAGCAACATATATTGTGCAATGATGAAGTATAACTCTCTTTCTATGCGTCGGCATGTCATACAAGAACAATTCATGCACATCAAGTAAAGGCCAATGCATAGTATAAGCAATTTCTTGCAATTTTATCGTATTGGAAACATAGAGAGGCGGAGATGTAGTTCCTCTCTCATAATAATTGCAAGTAGGAGCAGCAAGCACATGCATATTATATTTATCAAAATAATCATGCGCAATAGTAAAATGCAACCCATCAATATAATCCTTAGTAAGAGCAAACTTCTCCCATATAGTGTAGTTCTGAGAATTCAAAAAGATAATAGGACTATCATGCGTGGGTGCAATAGCAACAATTTCATTCTTAACATAAGGAACTATAGCAACTTCATCTCCATAAGCATAATTCATATTGGCATCTTGGCCATAAACATAGCAAAAATCAAGTTCATCAAAAAGGGGTATTTCAAACGAATCAAAGGGATCATAGCAATCACGTAGCATTCATCCTTCGGTAAGCACGATGGAAAATTAAACAATGCATGGGAAAAATAGTTACTCTCATTACAAGGTGGGCACGGGTGATCAATCTGCTCTTCCTCCTTTTGTTCTTCGCTCTCCTCCTCATCTTTTTCATATAATGAGCTCACACTGTCATCAATTTCCTCTTCCATATTTTCCTGCAAAATATTAGTCTCTTCTTGGACAGCGGAGACCTTCTCAATAAATGCATCAATATTGGCATTGTATTTATAATTCAAATAGCAATATTTAAGTATAGCAAGATTTCCAGATCTATAAACAGTATCATCATAATTTTCATACTCTTCAAACAAACATTTAATTTCACAAGCACCCTTAAAAGCAAAAAAAAACTTCTATTCGTTCCACATCATAGTAATCATATATACCATTAGCATAAGAAGCCAAGGTTTTATTATCATTAAATTTACATGAAAAGTGTAGGTGTGGAGCATTCATCCTAGAGCAACAAGTATAATCACATCTCAAGCATAAATTCTGAGCATACCAATGCAACATATGAATTTGATCCCATAAGAGTTTCCCTTTTTGAGTCAAGCGATAATCCCTAAAGTATTCACGTTGATCCAACGTTACTCCCATTATATAGTTGAATGGGGTTTTCTCAGGATTATCAAAGTCGTGCATTATATCTTTCACATAATGAGCATCGAGGGTTTTAGGAGGTTCCCCATCTCCATGAGTAGCAAGTAAACCTAATTTTTTTGGTATTTCGTGTTCCATATCCATAACTAAAGATAGAGAACAACTTTGAATAGCAAATAAAAACTACTTAGTGATAAAGCAAACAAGAACACACGAGAATATTCACCCCACGCTATTGCTCCCCGGCAACAGCGCCAGAAAAAGGTCTTGATAACCCACAAGTATAGGGGATCAGTTGTTGCCTCTTTCGAGAAGTAAGAGTGCCGAACCCAACGAGGAGCTAAAGGTAGAACAAATATTCCCTCAAGTTCTATCAACCACCGATACAACTCACGCACGATTTACATTCGCTTTACCTAGAACAAGTATGAAACTAGAAGTACTTTGTAGGTGTTGTAGGATAGGTTTGCAAGATAATAAAGAGCACGTAAATAAAAACTAGGGGCTATTTAGATAAAGACACAACTAAGTTAGTTTTGGTAGAGAGCTTTTTGTCACGAGAAAGTTATTCGTCCCTAGGCAATTGATAACTAGACCGGTAATCATTATTGCAATTTTATATGAGGGAGAGGCATAAGCTAACATACTTTCTCTTCTTGGATCATATGCACTTGTGATTGGAACTCTAGCAAGAATCTGCCACTACTAAAGATCATTAAGGTAAAACCCAACCATAGCATTAAAGTATCAAGTCCTCTTTATTCCCATACGCCATGACCCACTTATCCGTGTTTGTGTTTCTATCACTCATGCAATGCAGACAATAAGCAAACCACGAACATATTGAAAACCCTACAGCAGGGATCCCTCACGCTTGCATGACACGGAGAGCACCATAGGATAGCACCAATAATAAAACATGCAACTCAAATCAATCACGATCATCAATTAACACATAGGACAAAATGGGTCTACTCAAACATCATAGGATAGCCATACATCATTGGGAAATAATATATAGCGTTGATCACCATGTTCAAGTAGAGATTACAGCGGGGAGAAGGGGTGTTACACCGCTGCATAGAGGGGGAGAGAGTTGGTGATGACGGTGGCGAAGTTGTTGGTGTAGATTGCGGTCACGATGATGGCCCCGGCGGCGTGCCGGCGCCACCGGGAGAGAGGGGCGGAGACCCCCCCCCCCCTTCTTCTTCTTATTCTTATTCTTCTTCTTCTTCTTCCTTGACCTTTCCCCTAGATGGGAGAAGGGTTTCCCCTCTGGTCGTTGGCTTCCATCGTGGTAGAGGGGTGGGAGCCCCTCCGAGATTGGATCTCTCTCTCTCTGTTTCCTTCTGTTTCTGCGCTCCCAGATTCTGGCCTTTCACTGTTTCTTAAATTCCCGGAGATCCGTAACTCCGATTGGGCCATAATTTTAACACGATTTTTATCCGGATATTAGCTTTCTTGCACCAGAAGAAGGGAACCAACCACCTTATGGAGTATCCACAAGGACCAGGGGTGTGCCCTACCCCCTGGGGCGCGCCCTCCGTCCTTGTGGGCCCCTCGGGCATCGTCTCGCGTTGATTCTTTTTCCCAACAATCACATATATTCCAAAAAAATCTCCGTAAGTTTTTATCCCATCTAGACTCCGTTTGATATGGATTTTCTGCAAAACAAAAAACGTGCAACAAACAGGAACTGGCACTGGGCACTGGATCAACATGTTAGTCCCAAAAAATAGTATAAAAAGTTGCCAACAGTATGTAAAAGTTGTAGAATATTGGCATGAAACACTCAAAAATTATAGATACGACGGAGACGTATCACCCCCCAATCTAGGACTCCCTCAGGTGTGTATAGGGATTGCCTAGACAAAGGTGGGAGTATGGTGGGTGTTGAGGCTTGCACGGCAGCACAGCCGACCACGAAAGGCGAGGGCTGGTGGTTCCACCAGCGCTGGTCTAGGCAGCAGGAACAAGCAGATTAGAGATTGAAGAAGCACGACGGATGTTGGATTGACATCCAACGGTCACTGCCACTAGAAACGTTTGTTGACTAAGTTGGCAAAGTCTTGCATACACGTCCACTCAGTAGGCCCACAAGTGAGTCTCCACTCTATGGCAAACAACATACAACCCATTTGCTAATCCTTAAGAAATTTATTACTGCCCATATTATTTTTGTTAGCATTACAGCCCATATTTCGGCCGGGGTTAAAAATTACAATGAAATTTTGCATATTTCGGTGGGGTCCGAACTATTTTTAATTCTGAAACTTTGAGTCAGATTCAGACTAATTTCGAAAATAAATTTATATTAATTTAAAATCCTATGGAAGTTATCACACAATAAGTTTCAATGGAGTTTAAGATCTTATAATCCATTAAAAACAAAATTTGAAACTAATTTCCATTTTGCTGTATTTTTAAAATTTTAAAGCCCATTTTGTATTATTTATAGACCATCTTCTGGGCAAGCCAAATGCACCCCTCCTCGTCTTGAAAGATTTGCAGCCTAGCAGGTCGGACAAAAGCAAGTCGGTGTCGGTCAGATAGTATTAAGAAAATAAAGCCAGGCTAGACATTTTCACAAAAACATAGTTGGGTTGGTCATGTGCTAAACATAAAATAAAAAACTAGGTTTGATGGGTCCCAACCTAGTGGATACCCTCTTCCAAAAAACAAAAAAAACTATGCGAGCTGTTGGGTCCCTGGTGTCAGCCGCTTCTAGTGAAATTCTCTTGTTTATTGACTATGTTGACAATAGCGTGGGATCTAGATGTCAGGAAACCATTAGGAGGAAGCATTGTTTTTGCTTGTAATAAGGACTCACTTGCTTGCGGACGGCGATGACCCCGGTAGGTCCCTACTATCATCCTCTCCATGTACATTCATCTCCTGATTCCTCTCATTTGTTGACCATATTGATAACGCCAGACAGCGGCGCCACGACAAGCACAGCAAGGCAGAGGACGACGGAGCGGGCCTCGCGGGCGATACAGATGGTCTAGTACAACGCCCACTGCTCATCCAAGAAGCCAGGATCATCAGGCCCCATGGCTCACACGGTATTGTTGTTTGCATGCTCACCGGCGATTTGTCCCTTCGTGAGCTAGTGATCGTTGAGGAGATGGAGGTTGTAGCATTGGTCCTCATGCGCTTGCCAGAACGCTGGCACCAACAACATTGGTTGCTCTTCCGCCACTACGGCATCGAAGAGGCCACACCTGCTCATACGACGGGTCTGCTAGTCGGTAGTAATGCCGTCCAGCTCCTGCTTCTGCTCCATCGAGAGGCTCCCTACATCGCTCCACAACTCGTGGTCATGTCGGTGGGCAGTGTGAATGCGGGCGCCGCAGTGGGTTTCTCGGCCGCCGGGCTTGTTAAACGGTGGAAGGCAGATGGACGAGCAACCGGTTTAATGCGTAAAGAGTTGTCCCAGGCAATTGGGTAAAGTCTCTCTGGCATTGAACGACGCAGAGACCGGCACGCGGCATGTTACCTAGGAAGCGCTTCAGGCGAGTGCCGGTGGAGAGGAGCATGCGATAGTGCTACTGGCCCCAAGGTTTGGAAACAAGTGGTCTCGAAGGAGCTGATCTGGGTGGCCGGAGGAAGAAGACATGATTAGGACGCAAGACATGTGGTGCGTAGCAGCTAAAAAAGAATAAGAACAGGCATTTGAGCCCAAGCAGGCGACAACAAGATTTGTGTTGTCCACCACTCCACCTGGAAGAGCACCTCAGAACTTACTAATGCAATGAGAATGCACTTATATTCGAGCAGAACGCATAACCAGGTATCAGAGTTATAATTGAATGAGGAGTATACAATTATAATGTACAACACATGTAGGATCCCGTTTCAAAAAAAACTACACATGTAGGACATTTTGAGTGGGTCCATCACGTGAGCATCAGTCATTGGACGGTCATGTGAGTGCCTCTCTCTCAGTAAATATGGGTTCTCTTGTATTGGGCTTCAATAAATGGGTGGACCATGTTTTGTACTCTTCTGTCGTAAGAGTGTATCTAATTTCTAGCTGCTCATTGAATGACAAAAAAGATACTTTTATAGAAGGTAACTGATAAGCAAACATGTTCATGCGTGCTTACAAGAAATATTTTAAAACATAGGTTGTTGATACGTCTCAAACATGTCTATAATTTATGAAGTATTTATGCCATGTTTACAACAATTTTATATGGTTTTTATGCACTTTTATATGATTTGAATGAAACTAACCCGGACTGACGCTGTTTTCAGCAGAGCTACAATGGTGTTATTTTTGTGTAGAAATAAAAGTTCTCGAATTGGGATGGAAATTTACAATGATTTTTTACAGGCAAGAAGAAACCCCTGAAGCCTGGGAGGTTGACCAGATGAACTCCAGGGGAGCGACGAGCTCATGGGGCATGCCTCCCCCAGGGAGCGTGGGCTGAGCTCGTCAGTCCCTTGTGGGCCTCCCCTAACGTGAAACCGACCCCAAAAAACACATAAATATAGGACACCCCCAAAAAAACCTAGAACTCACATGCCTCCGTCGCAAGCCTCTGTTCCAAAGCGATCACATTCGGAGCCATTTTCCTGCACCTCGCTGGAGGGGGAAATCATCACTGGATGCCATCTTCATCATACTGGCAGTCTTCATGATGAGGAGGGAGTAGTTCACCCTTCGGGCTGAGGGTATGTACAAATAGATATGTGTTTAATCTCTCTCTCTCTCTCGTGTTCTTAATTTGGCATCATCTTCATGTACCACGAGCTTTATTAATATAGTTGGATCATATGGTGTTTTCCTTCTCTATCTTGTTGTGATGAATTGAGTCTTGCTCTTTGAGGTTTCGTTATGTTGGATTTTAGATCACTTGATGTATGTCTTGTATGTGGATACTCGTGGTGACAATGGGGTATTCTATTGTGTCACTTGATATATGTTTTGGTAATACACTTGCGGATTTCCATGGTGACATTGGGGTAATGTAGGCACATAGGTTGATACACGCTTTTGTCCTACTTTCTCCGATAGAAACTTTGGAGTGGTTCTTTGCCGCACGTGAGGGATTGTTATATGATTCAATAATGTTAGCACTATTGAGAGATTGCACTATATGAACCCTAGGCCTTGCTTCCAAGCATTGCAATACCATTTGTACTCACTTTTACTACTTGCTACCTTACTATTTTTATTATTTCATATTTCAAAAAACAATATCTACTATCCATACTGCACTTGTATCACCATCACTTCGCCGAACTAGTGCACCTACACAACTTACCATTGTATTGGGTGTGTTGGGGACACAAGAGATTTCTTGTATTTGATTGCAGGGTTGTTGGAGAGAGACCATCTTCATCCTATGCCTCCCGCGGATTGATAAACCTTAGGTCACCCACTTGAGGGAAATTTGTTGTTTTCTACAAAACTCTGCACTTGGAGGCCCAACAACGCCTACAAGAAAAATTTGCACAGTAGACATCAAGCTCTTTTCTGGTGCTGTTGCCAGGGAGGTGAGTTCTTGAAGGTGTATCCTTAGATCTTACAATTTCATGTTTTAGTTTCTTGTTTTATCACTAGTTTTGTTTATAAAAGAAAACTACAAAAAATGGAATTAAAGTTGCATCAAATGTTATACCTTTATAATGTCTTTCTTGAAAACGATGGAATGGAAAATTATGCCAAATTGTTAGAAGAATAATTTAATAAAATGTTTGGCATAAAATATTTGAATGATAAGCATAATTGAAATGTTGTTAGTATGTTTTCTATAAATATCCATGATTCTAATGGTATGCAAAGCCATAAGCTTGGGGATACTATATTTGGCGAAGATGATATTTTTAGTCCCCCAAGTTTTGATGAGCAAATTTATTATGATGATAGCATGCCTCCTATTTATGATGATTACAATGATTAAAGTGGGTTTGGAAGATTGTCAACTCAAGGAAGTACTGATCCCACTATTTTGGAGGTTGTTGAATCTTATTGTAATAATTATGAAAGTCGATTTATAGAGGTCATGACTTTATTTAATGATGAATCCAATATTTTGGGAGAGGTTTCAATTGATTACAACAAAAAAGTTGCTATTTATGATGAGTATGGTGATGACATGTATGCTATAAATAATAATGATAACCATGAAACTTGTCGTCATAATTCTAATATTCAATTTGGTTATGTCAATCAAGTATCTCATGATAGTTATTTTGTTGAGTTTGCTCTTGATACGTCTCCAACATATCTATAATTTTTTATTGTTCCATGCTATTATATTATCTGTTTTGGATGTTAATGGGTTTTATTCTACACTTTTATATCATTTTTGGGACTAACCTACTAACCGGAGGCCCGGCCCAAATTGTTGTTTTTTTGCCTATTTTAGAGTTTCACCGAAAAGGAATATCAAACGGAGTCCAAATGGAATGAAACCTTCGGGAACGTGATTTTCTCAACGAACGTGACCCAGGAGACTTGGAGTGGGTGTCAAGAAACAATCGAGGAGGCCACGAGGCAGGGGGCACGCCCTCCACCCTCGTTGGCCCCTTGTTGCTCCACTGACATACTTCTTCCTCCTATATATATCCACGTACCCCCAAACATCCAGGAGCCCCACAAAAACTAATTCCACCTCCGCAACCTTCTGTACCCGAGAGATCCCATCTTGGGGCCTTTTTTGGAGCTCCGCCGGAGGGGGCATTGATCACGAAGGGCCTGTAGATCAACTCCATGGCCTCTCCGATGATGTGTGAGTAGTTTACTTCAGACCTTCGGGTCCATAGTTATTAGCTAGATGGCTTCTTCTCTCTCTTTGGATTTCACTACAAAGTTCTCCTCGATCTTCTTGGAGATCTATTCGATGTAATCTTCTTTTGTGGTGTGTTTGTCGAGATTCGATGAATTGTGGGTTTATGATCAAGTTTATCAATGAACAATATTTGAATATTCTCCAAATTCTTTTATGTATGATTGGTTTATCTTTGCAAGTCTCTTCGAATAATCAGTTTGGTTTGGCCTACTAGATTGATCTTTCTTGCAATGGGAGAAGTGCTTAGCTTTGAGTTCAATCTTGCGGTGTCCTTTCCCAGTGACAGCAGGGGCAACAAGGCACATATTGTATTGTTGCCATCGAGGATAAAAAGATGGGGTTTATATCATATTGCATGAGTTTATCCCTCTACAGCATGTCATCTCACTTAAAACATTACTCTGTTCTTATGAACTTAATACTCTAGATGCATGCTGGATAGCGGTCAATGTGTGGAGTAATAGTGGTAGATGTAGAATCTTTTCGGTCTACTTGTCACGGACGTGATGCCTATATACATATCATACCTAGATATTCTCATAACTATGCTCAATTCTATCAATTGCTCGACAGTAATTCGTTTACCCACTGTAATACTTATGCTCTTGAGAGAAGCCACTAGTGAAACCTATGGCCCCCGGGTCTATCTTCCATCATATTAATCTTACAACACTTAGCTATTTCTATTGCCATTTATTTTACTTTGCTTCTTTATTTCTCTTTATCATAAAAATACCAAAAATATTATCTTATCATATCTATCAGATGTCACTCTCGTAAGTGACCATGAAGGGATTGACAACCCCTTTATCGCATTGGTTGCGAGGTTCTTATTTGTTTGTGTAGGTGCGTGGGACTCAAGCGTGATCTCCTACTGGATTGATACCTTGGTTCTCAAAAACTGAGGGAATACTTGCACTACTTTACTGCATCACACTTTCCTCTTCAAGGGAAAACCAACACAGTGCTCAAGAGGTAGCAAGAAGGATTTCTAGTGCCGTTGACGGGGAGATTCGCGCCAAGTCAAGTCAAGATTTGACTCCCGACAATGAGCCATTTCTGGCGCCGTTGCTGGGGAGTCTACGCACAAGTCAAGACATACCAAGTACCCATCACAAACTCTTATCCCTCGCATTACATTATTTTCCATTTGCCTCTCATTTTCCTCTCCCCCACTTCACCCTTGCCGTTTTATTCGCCCTCTCCTTTTCTGTTGCCTCTTTTTCGCTCGCTTCTTGTTTGCTCATGTGTTGGATTGCTTGCTTGTCACTGTGCCTCAAGACAATACTAAATTGTGTGACTTTACCAATACCAACAACAATGATTTTCTTAGCACTCTGATTGCTCCTCTTACCGATGCTAAATCTTGTGAAATTAATGCTACTTTGTTGAATCTTGTCATGAAAGATCAATTCGCCGGCCTTCCTAGTGAAGATGCCGCTACCCATCTAAATATCTTTGTTGATTTGTGTGATATGCAAAAGAAGAAAGATGTGGACAATGATATTGTTAAATTGAAGCTATTTCCTTTTTCCCTTAGAGATCGTGCTAAAGCTTGGTTTTCTTCTTTGCCTAAAAATAGTATTGATTCGTGTAATAAGTGCAAAGATGCTTTTATCTCTAAGTATTTTCCTCCCGCTAAGATCATCTCTCTTAGAAACGATATTATGAATTTTAAGCAACTTGATCATGAACATGTTGCACAAGCTTGGGAGAGGATGAAATTAATGATACGTAATTTCCCTACACATGGTTTGAATCTTTGGATGATTATACAAAAAATTTATGCCGGATTGAATTTTGCTTCTAGAAATCTTTTAGATTTGGCTGCGGGAGGCACTTTTATGGAAATCACTTTAGGAGAAGCTACTAAACTCCTAGGTAATATTATGGTTAATTATTCTCAATGGCACACCGAAAGATCTACTAATAAAAAAGTGCATGCGATAGAAGAAATTAATGTTTTGAGTGGAAAGATGGATGAACTTATGAAATTGTTTGCTAATAAGAGTGCTCCTACTGATCCTAATGATATTCCTCTGTCTACTTTGATTGAGAATAATAATGAATCTATGGATGTGAATTTTGTTGGTAGGAACAATTTTGGTAACAACGCGTATAGAGGTAATTTTAATTCTAGGCCGTTTCCTAGTAATTCCTCTAATAATTATGGTAATTCCTACAACAATTCTTATGGAAATTTTAACAAGATGCCCTCTGAATTTGAGACTAGTGTTAAGGAGTTTATGAATTCGCAAAAGAATTTCAATGCTTTGCTTGAAGAAAAATTGCTTAAGGTTGATGAATTGGCTAGGAACGTTGATAGAATTTCTCTTGATGTTGATTCTTTGAAACTTAGATCTATCCCACCTAAGCATTATATCAATGAGTCTCTCAAAGCCATGAGAAGTTCCATTGATGAGTGCAAAGAAAGAACCGCTAGGATGCGTGCTAAGAAAGATTGCTTTGTGAATGCGTGTTCTTCTAGTTTCTATGAAAATAAAGATGAAGATCTAAAAGTTATTGATGTGTATCCTATTAAATCTTTGTTTTGAAATATGAATCTTGATAATGATGGGACTGAAGATGAGCCACCTTTTCCTAGAAGGCGTTCCAAAAATTCGGAGTTTTTAGATCTTGATGCAAAAATTGGTAAAAGTGGGATTGAAGAGGTCAAAACTTTAGATATCAATGAACCCACTATTTTGGATTTCAAGGAATTTAATTATGATAATTTATCTTTGATAGATTGTATTTCCTTATTACAATCCATGCTAAATTCTCCTCATGCTTATAGTCAAAATAAAGCTTTTACTAAACATATCGTTGATGCTTTGATGCAATCTTATGAAGAAAAACTTGAGTTGGGAGTTTCTATCCCTAGAAAACTTTATGATGAGTGGGAACCTACTATTAAAATTAAAATTAAAGATCATGAATGCTATGATTTGTGTGATTTAGGTGCTAGTGTTTCCACGATTCTGAAAACTTTATGTGATTTGCTAGGATTCCATGAATTTGATGATTGTTCTTTAAACTTGCACCTTGCGGATTCCACTATTAAGAAACCTATGGGAAGTATTAATGATGTTCTTATTGTTGCAAATAGGAACTATGTGCCCGTAGATTTCATTGTTCTTGACATAGATTTCAATCCTTCATGTCCTATTATTCTTGGTAGACCTTTCCTTAGAACAATTGGTGCAATTATTAATATGAAGGAAGGGAATATTAGATTCCAATTTCCGTTAAGGAAGGGCATGGAACACTTTCCTAGAAAGAAAATTAAATTACCATATGAATCTATTATGAGAGCCACTTATGGATTGCAAACCAAAAAATGGCAATACCTAGATCTATCCTTGCTTTTATGCCTAGCTAGGGGCGTTAAACGATAGCGCTTGTTGGGAGGCAACCCAATTTTATTTTTATTCCTTGGTTTTTGCTCCTTTTTAGTAATAAATAATTTATCTATCATTTGTTTTGGTTGTGTTTTTTGTGTTTAATTAGTGTTTGTTCCAAGTAGAACCGTTGGGAAGACTTGGGGAAAGTCTTTTTGATCTTGCTGTAAAAAATCAAAACTTTAGCGCTCACAATAATTGCTGCCATTTTTATTTGGGAAGTGCTATTTAGTTAATTATTTTTGAAGATGATTAATAGATAAATTCCTCACGCCTAGAAATTTATTTTATAATTTTCGGGGTTCCATAAGTTTGCGTTAGTTACAGATTACTACAGACTGTTCTGTTTTTGACAGATTCTGTTTTTCATGTGTTGTTTGCTTATTTTGATGAATCTATGGCTACTAAAAGAGTTTATAAACCATAAAGAAGTTGGAATACAGTATTTTAACACCAATATAAATAAAAATTTGTTCATTATAGTACCTTGAAGTGGTGTTTTGTTTTCTTTCGCTAACGGAGCTCACGAGATTTTCTATTTAAGTTTTGTGTTGTGAAGTTTTCAAGTTTTGGGTAAAGATTTGATGGATTATGGAACAAGGAGTGGCAAGAGCCTAATCTTGGGGATACCCATGGCACCCCAAGGTAAAATACAAGGACACCAAAAAGGCTAAGCTTGGGGATGTGAAAGTGCAACTATCCCTAGGTGGTTTTGGTAATTCCTAACAACATATAGCTCATTGAGCTAATGCTATTCCAAGATTAATATTTCAGGAAAAGCTCAATGAATGGCATGGCATGGATGAGGAAAGTGGACCCCTCAAAATATTAAGGACAAAAAGATTGTCTCAAGCTCAAAGCTCAAGACTCTACATTTTATATTTTAGTGATCCAAGATCACATTGAGTCTATAGGAAAAGTTGATACTATCAAGGAGGGATGAGGTGTTGTTTAATGAGGTTCTTGCTTCATAGTGCTTAGTGATATGCTCCAAAACCCTCAACTACCTTCCCACATCCACATATGACCTAAACCAAAAGTCAAACTCGGCCCTACCGATTCTTTCTATCCGGCGCCACCGAGTTTCATATGTCATAGCCACTGCCACAAACCCTAGGCAAATCGGTCTCACCGATAGGGATTTCGGTCACACCGAGATGGGGTTGTAATCTCTCTGTTTCCCTTCATAACGTTTCGGTCCTACCGAGATGAGCGATCGGTCCCACCGACATATTCCATTCCTACCATATGAATCTTGATCTCTAGCCTTCCCCAAGTTGCTTTCCACTCAAACCTTCTTTCCACCAAATCCATATCTTGTGAGAGAGAGTTGAGTGTTGGGGAGACTATCATTTGAAGCACAAGAGCAAGGAGTTCATCATCAACACACCATTTGTTACTTCTTGGAGAGTGGTGTCTCCTAGATTGGCTAGGTGTCACTTCGGAGCCTCCGACAAAGATTGTGGAGTTGAACCAAGGAGTTTGTAAGGGCAAGGAGATCGCCTACTTCGTGAAGATCTACCGCTAGTGAGGCAAGTCCTTCGTGGGCGATGGCCATGATGGGATAGACAAGGTTGCTTCTTCATGGACCCTTCGTGGGTGGAGCCCTCCGTGGACTCGCGCAACCGTTACCCTCCGTGGGTTGAAGTCTCCATCAACGTGGATGTACGATAGCACCACCTATCGGAACTACGACAAAAACATCCGTGTCTCCAATTGCGTTTGAATTCTCCAAACCCTTCCCTTTACATTCTTGCAAGTTGCATGCTTTACTTTCCGCTGCTCATAGACTCTTTGCATGCTTGCTTGAATTGTGTTAAGATTGCTTGACTTGTGCTAAGATAGCTAAAATCTGCCAAAGACTAAAATTGTGAAAAGGATAGATTTTTATTTGGTCAAGTAGTCTAATCACCCCCCTCTAGACATACTTTCGATCCTACAGGATGCCCCGGAAGGCATCCCCTCTTTTGTCTTCGTTCATCGGTAACTTTACTTGGAGCTATATTTTTATTCACCACATGATATGTCTTTTGCTTGGAGCGCCTTGTATGATTTGAGTCTTTGATTTTTAGTTTACCACAATCATCCTTGCCGTACACACCTTTTGAGAGAGACACACATGAATTGGAATTTATTAGAATACTCTATGTGCTTCACTTATATCTTTTGAGCTATATAGTTTTTGCTCTAGTGCTTCACTTATATCTTTTAGAGCACGGCAGTGGTTTTATTTTATAGAAATAATTGATCTCTCATGATTCACTTATATTATTTTGAGAGTCCTTTAGAACAACATGGCAATTTTATTTTAGACATAATAAAAACTTTCATATAAGTGCATTGAATACTAAGAGAAGTTTGATACTTGATGATTGTTTTGAGATATGGAGATAGTGATATTAAAGTTGTGCTAGTTTAGTAGTTGTGAATTTGAGAAATACTTGTGTTGAAGTTTGCAAGTCCCGTAGCATGCACGTATGGTAAACGTTGTGTAAAAAATTTGAAACATGAGGTGTTATTTGATTGTCTTCCTTATGAGTGGCGGTCGGGGACGAGCGATGGTCTTTTCCTACCAATCTATCCCCCTAGGAGCATGCGCGTAATACTTGGTTTTTGATGACTTGTAGATTTTTGCAATAAGTATGTGAGTTCTTTATGACTAATGTTGAGTCCATGGATTATACGCACTCTCACCCTTCCATCATTGCTAGCCTCTTCGGTACCGTGCATTGCCCTTTCTCACCTTGAGAGTTGGTGCAAACTTCGCTGATGCATCCAAATCCCATGATATGATACGCTCTATCACACATAAACCTCCTTATATCTTCCTCAAAACAGCCACCATACCTACCTATTATGGCATTTCCATAGCCATTCTGAGATATATTGCCATGCAACTTTCCACCATTCTGTTTATTATGACACGCATCATCATTGTCATATTGCCTTGCTTGATCATGTAGTTGACATCGTATTTGTGGCAAAGCCAACGTTCAAATTTTTTTCATACCCGTCACTCATGAGTCATTGCGCATCCCGGTACACCGCTGAAGGCATTCATATAGAGTCATATCTTGTTCTAGTATCGAGTTGTAATCATTGAGATGTAAATAAATAGAAGTGTGATGATCATCATTAATAGAGCATTGTCCCAAATAAAAAAAGAGAAAGGCCAAAAAAAATAAAGGCCCCAAAAAAGAGAATAAAAAGGGGCAATGCTACTATCCTTTTTCCACACTTGTGCTTCAAAGTAGCACCATGATCTTTATGATAGAGAGTCTCTTGTTTTGTCATTTTCATATACTGGTGGGAACTTTTCATTATAGAACTTGGCTTCTATATTCCAACAATGGGCCTCCTCAAGTTCCCTAGGTCTTCGTGAGCAAGCAAGTTGGATCACACCCACTTAGTTTCTTTTGTTGAGCTTTCATACATTTATAGCTCTAGTGCATCCGTTGCTAGGCAATCCCTACTCCTTGCATTGACATCAATTGATGGGCATCTCCCTAGACCATTGATTAGCCGCGTCGATGTGAGACTTTCTCCTTTTTTTTGTCTTTGCCACATAACCCCCTTCATTATATTCTATTCCACCCATAGTGCTATATCCATGGCTCACGCTCATGTATTGCATGAAAGTTGAAAAAAGTTTGAGATTACTAAAGTGTGAAACAATTTCTTGGCTTGTCATCGGGGTTGTGCATGATGAGAGCATTCTTGTGTGACGAAAATGGAGCATGACCAAACTATATGATTTTGTAGGGATGAACTTTCTTTGGCCATGTTATTTTAAGACATGATTGCTTAGTTAGTATGCTTGAAGTATTATTATTTTTATGTCAATATTAAATTTTTATCTGGAATCTTTCGGATCTGAACATTCATGCCACAATAAAGAAAATTACATTGAGAAATATGTTAGGAAGCATTCCACATCAAAAATTCTGTTTTTACCATTTACCTACTCGAGGACGAGCATGAATTAAGCTTGGGGATGCTTGATACGTCTCCAACGTATCTATAATTTTTTATTGTTCCATGCTATTATATTATCTGTTTTGGATGTTAATGGGCTTTATTTTACACTTTTATACAATATTTTGGGACTAACCTACTAACCGGAGGCCTAGCCCAAATTGCAGTTTTTTTGCCTATTTTAGAGTTTCACCGAAAAGGAATATCAAACGGAGTCCAAACGGAATGAAACCTTCGGGAACGTGGTTTTCTCAACAAACGTGATCCAGGAGACTTGGAGTGGGCGTCAAGAAACAATCAAGGAGGCCACGAGGCAGGGGGGCGCCTACCCCCCTGGGCACGCCCTCCACCCTCGTGGGCCCCTCGTTGCTCCACCGATGTAGTTCTTCCTCCTATATATATCCACGTACCCCCCAAACATCCAGGAGCACCATGAAAACCTAATTCCACCTCCACAACCTTCTGTACCCGAGATATCCCATCTTGGGGCCTTTTTCGGAGCTCCACTGGAGGCGGCATTGATCACGGAGGGCCTATACATCAACTCCATGGCCTCTCCGGTGATGTGTGAGTAGTTTACTTCAGACCTTCGGGTCCATAGTTATTAGCTAGATGGATTTTTCTCTCTCTTTGGATCTCAATACAAAGTTCTCGTCAATCTTCTTGGAGATCTATTCGATGTAATATTCTTTTGCGGTGTGTTTGTCGAGATCCGATGGATTGTGGGTTTATGATCAAGATTATATATGAACAATATTTGAATCTTCTCTGAATTCTTTTATGTATGATTGGTTTATCTTTGCAAGTCTCTTCGAATTATCAGTTTGGTTTGGCCTACTAGATTGATCTTTCTTGCAATGGGAGAAGTGCTTAGCTTTGGGTTCAATATTGCGGTGTCCTTTCCCAGTGACAGCAGGGGAAGCAAGGCACGTATTGTATTGTTTCCATCGAGGATAAAAAGATGGGGTTTATATCATATTGCATGAGTTTATCCCTCTACATCATGTCATCTCACTTAAAGCATTACTCCGTTCTTATGAACTTAATACTCTAGATGCACGCTGGATAGCGGTCGATGTGTGGAGTAATAGTAGTAGATGCAGAATCGTTTCGGTCTACTTGTCACGGATGTGATGCCTATATACATGATCATACCTAGACATTCTCATAACTATGCTCAATTCTATCAATTGCTCAACAGTAATTCGTTTACCCACCGTAATACTTATGCTCTTGAGAGAAGCCACTAGTGAAACCTATGGCCACCGGGTCTATCTTCCATCATATTAATCTTCCAACACTTAGATATTTCTATTGCCGTTTATTTTACTTTGCATATTTATTTCTCTTTATCATAAAAATACCAAAAATATTATCTTATCATATCTATCAGATCTCACTCTCGTAAGTGATCGTGAAGGGATTGGCAACCCCTTTATCACGTTGGTTGCGAGGTTCTTATTTGTTTGTGTAGGTGCGTGGGACTCGAGCGTGATATCCTACTGGATTGATACCTTGGTTCTCAAAAACTGAGGGAAATACTTATGCTACTTTACTGCATCACCCTTTCCTCTTCAAGGGAAAACCAACGCAGTGCTCAAGAGGTAGCAGCTTCCACTATTCTTGATGAAGCTTATGTGGAGAGTAATAAAAAATTGCATGTGGATCATGAAAAGAATGCTTTATGTGATAGATATATCATTGAATTTATTCATGATGCTACTGAAAATTACTATGAGAGAGGAACATGTGTTTTTACTTATGTCAATTATATCAAGTTTCCTCTCTATGTGTTCAATGTTTTGAAGTCATGCTTGTTTTGCCTTCCTACGCTAGTTGATTCTTGCTCCCATAAATTATTTGCTCACAAAATCCCTATGCATAGGAAGTGGGTTAGGCTTAAATGTTCTAGTCACATGCTTCATGTTGCTCCCGTTATGTTTCAATTCTTTACTTTTATGTGAGCATCATTGAAATCAGCATGCCTAGCTAAAAGGCTATAAAGGAAAGCGCTTGTTGGGAGACAACCCAATATTTACCCCTGCTGTTTTTGTGTGTCAACATGATTAAGCTACTGTAGTAATCATGTTTTATAGCCCTTGTTTAAATAAAGTGCCAAGTAAGGCCTTTGGGATAGTGTGGATGATAGTTAACTTGATTCTATGCAAAAACATAAACTTTTGTGCCCAGTGCTGGAATTACTGTGATTCACTGGCACGTGATAAAATTCTGTATTTTTACACGTTATTGGTAGACAAATTTGCCACATTGTTCTAATTTTTTAGATTTTTTGGAGTTACAAAAGTATGGTGTTTGTTCAGATCATTACAGACTGTTCTGTTTTTCACAGATTCTGTTTTCACTGCACAGTTCGCTTGTCTTATAGTTTCAATGGATTATATTGGTCAATATAAATTGTAGAAATAATAGAGTACAGTAAGCAATATGTAGGAACAATCATGAATCTTGTCTTGACAATGTCAAAGTGAGTCATTTTCCCTTTATCATACTAACCTATCTCCAACGTATCTATAATTTATGAAGTATTCATGTCATGTCTACAACAATTATATATGGTCTTGGTGCAGTTTTATATGATTTGAATGAAACTAACCCGGATTTATGATTTTTCAGCACAACTATCATGTTGTTATTTTTGTGCAGAAATAAAAGTTCTTGGATTGGGCTGAAATTTTATGGTGATTTTTTATGGGTAAGAAGAGACCCCCGAAGCCTAGGAGGTAGACCAAACAAAGTCCAGGGGAGTGATGAGCTCATGGGTGTGGCTCCCCCCAGGGCGCGTGGGCTGAGCTCGTCAGTCCCTCGTAGGCCCCCCTGACGTGAAACCAACGCCAAAAGTTCATATAAATGTAGGAAACCCTAGAAAGAAACCTAGAACTCCCACGCCGCCGCCGCAAGCCTATGTTCCGAAGATATCTCATCTGGAGCCCTTTCCTGCACCCTGCCGGAGGGGGAAATCATCACCGGAGGCCATCTTCATCATCTCGGTGGTCTCCATGACGTGGAGGGAGTAGTTCACCCTCGGGGCTGAGGGTATGTACCAGTAGCAATGTGTTTGATCTATCTCTTGTGTTCTTGATTTGGCACGATCTTGATGTACCACGAGCTTTGTTAATATAGTTGGATCATATGGTGTTTTTCCCTATCTATCTTGTTGTGATGAATTGAGTCTTGCTCTTTGAGGTTTCGTTATGTTGGTTTGAATATTGGATTTGAGATCACTTGATGTATGTCTTGCATGTGGATACCTGTGGGGACAACGGGGTATTCTATTGAGTCACTTGATATATGTTTTGGTAATAAACTTGTGGATTCCCGTGGTGACATTGGGGTAATCTAGGAACATAGGTTGATACACGTTTTCGTCCTACTTTCTCCGATAGAAACTTTAGAGTGATTCTTTATCACACGTGAGGGATTGTTATACTCATTTTCACTACTCCCTCAGTAGAAAATATAAGAGCATTTAGATCACTAATCTAAACACTTTTGTATTTCTTTACGGAGGGAGTACTTGCTACCTTACTATTTTTATTATGATTTAATTATGTTAGCACTATTGAGATATTGCACTAGTGAAATTATGAGCCCTAGGCCTCGTTTCCAAGCATTGCAATACTGTTTGTACTCATTTTTACTAGTTACTACCTTGCTATTTTTATTATTTCATATTACAAAAACCTATATCTACTATCCATACTACACTTGTATCACCATCTCTTCTCCGGACTAGTGCACCTATACAATTTACCATTGTATTGGGTGTGTTGGGGACACAAGAGATTTCTTGTATTTGATTGCAGGATTGGTTGAGAGACACCATCTTCATCCTACACCTCCCTCGGATTGATAAACCTTAGGTCATCCACTTGAGGGAAATTTGCTATTGTCCTACAAAACTCTACACTTGGAGGCCCAAAAATGTCTACAAGAATACAAGTTGGGTAGTAAACATCAACTATACATGAAACAGTAAGACGATGAACTGTTAAGTGCACAAACTACACCAGCATCTAGACCTTCATGGTACTCTTGATGATGATGTGGGTCCACATGGGCACTTTACTAAATTTTATTCTTAAGAAGCATGGTAATCGGCTCGTTTGCCGTGGTTTCACACGGACCATAAAGCTTGAGAAGCTTTTTAGCATGGCTGCACCTTGCATCATTATGCCATGTGTTGTCGCATTCCAAATTCAACATTGCAATCAAAATCACAAGCGGGTAAATCATAGCCACCATTCAGAACAAACTCATAAGATTACCATATATAAGTCAACATGCATGCTTTTGCATCTCAATGATTCACACATCATATCAAATATTTACTTCACAACTAAAGACATACAAAGAAAGAAAAATCGGTTGATGCTGCTTACAGCAAAGGGGGTCCCATTCCAAAATATCAAATGCAAGTCTTCTTGCTAACATCAATGAGCAAAATTTGACAAGGTTTTCCAATTCCAAAATATCAAATGCATGTCTTCTTGCTAACATCAATGAGCAAACTTTGACAAGGTTTTCTCATTCCAAAATAACAAATGCCTACGATTGTGGAATGTGCGGGGTTTGTCATCAATTTGCACATTGACATGGAACCTCGTGCTGGATTAACCAGCTGATTTTTTGTGCAGTTCCACTAAAATCGACTAACTACCGCACGTGGCTTGTAGGATTTCGTCGTTATATGTTGTATGGCCTTAAACACAAGGGAAACTCCTTTCATGGAGCTAGTTTAGTGCCTGAAGGTGGAAACGAATGATTCAAGAACTATTCAATGTATTGTTCATGATGAAGTATTATGGAGGCCACGAACCATCCAAACATTTTGTGCAGTTCGACTGGAATCAAGCTGAACATCCTATTTGCATAAATACAGAAAAAACTTATTACAATAATATGGTACTAGTTGACGAAATATAGGCTCACAAATAGAAGCATCTTCATTGTCTTAACAGGAAAAGATAGCAATACAATAGCTTCAATTAAACATTTAATCAAAATATTACCACAATACAAGTAGCACAACATGACAAAGCACAATCATGTGGATGAAGGTCGGTACTAATCTTTGTCAAGAGAATTATATGAAATCTTATTCTTTTTTGGGTCTAGCATCTTGCCATGAGGTAAATTTGTTGAGACCTTTGAAGTCCTTGACAGAGGTGATGGAAAAATGGCCAAGCCATTGCAATCTCTTTCTTGAGCAGTTCAACTAAAATAAGCATCCATGTTTGTCGAAATATTTAAAGCATGTCATTACATTAACAATGGGACCAATTGATGAAACTTATAGTCAAAAATAGAAGCATTTTCATTATCCTCAATTTATAAGTGGCTCTAATGGTGGCCAAACGGTGCCTGAATTCCTTAGTGGCATTAGATTAACATGGAAAACAACAGCACTTTCTGATGACAGTAGCTAAAAAGTAGCACAATACCAATAGAGATGACAAAGCTGAATCACATGGATGAAATCCGCGGGCCACTACCAACCTTTGTCAGGAGGCTTATTGTGTACAACATATAGATGATGAACTTGAATGGAAGCCATCCGTTAGTATCTAATGTGATTGCCATGCTTGCTATTTACTCTCGGATTAGTTTAATTGATAAGGTGTTGATATTTCCAACATCTTCCCCTTCATCACTTGGTCCCATAACAGAGAAGCTTGGCCTTAAATATAAGATTTGGCATATCAATTAGGGAGCACAAGTGTGCCACTAAACAATAGCATTAATTTCCCAATGACAGTAGAAAATATAGGCAAACAGTTGTGAAATATATTATCTTACCTCAATGAGATATTATGGTGCACATACAGATAGGAAGTCTGATCTCCTTTTGTGAAGTTCACTGGAATCAAGCAACATTACCATATAAGTAGCATGACATATGAAAGCGCACTTCAAAATCATGTAGAAGAAGGCCGACATTGACCTCTCATGACGCAGAATTCAAACAACTCACACCAACAAGATCTGAAACAAATTTGCCAATAGGAAATCCGATATCCTTTTGTGCAGTTCCACCAAAATCAAGCAATCAAGCAACGTTGCCAGTCTAACATTTTAGTTGAACTACACAAAACGCTCTGAAAACAAACATATTTTGTGCAATGCACCAAAAGGTCGCAATAGCAACAAGGTGAAGTAGATATCCCTGTTTGCACAAAGGCACAAAGGAAACAATTACTAGACAATAACAGTGGATGACACATACGCCCATAAAAAGAAGTGTCTAACTTATCTAAATAGGACAGAAAGCATGACAGTAGCATTTCTAAAACAGTGGCATTATTCATATTAACAGGGAGATTATATTAACAATAACCTTCATTAAACATGTAATTTTATTTTAACAGTGGCATTGCTTCAATTTTCGAGCGGCAATATTAGATTAATAACAACTAAACGGTTATATGGGACAATGGATGCACCAACACCATGTGCAACCATCAATATATAAAGGGGTGATGCAGAGTTTGTTTCAACAAGTAACCAAGCCGCATCTGTGTTGGTTCAATTTTTGTTCTCTTTGGCCACCTTTTCCTATGTGAGGGCGGCAAATATAGTCCTGCTCAAACTCTGCTACCTTGTCCCTTACCCCCAGTTTCTTTCCTTTTTCAACAAAGAGAGATCAGTTCCTTACAAATGTGTATACTGCGTTACTGCTGCGTATATCGTATATTGTGCTAGGTTGGAGATGATATTTGTTCTGAGAGGAGAGCGGAATTGTACCCTTCGTGGCTATGGTGCACTTATACGTTTCAGCCTCGCTTTAGCCAGTGGTAGTTTGTGTAAGCCCCTTGAGAGCTCCTCTTACATGTTGAAAACCATTAAATTGCTTCTGCAATGCTCGCAAGGGTCGACACGAAGCGCTTCGCTCACTTGGTTTTTCCTCCACTCGCTCCATAGCTAGCTCAGAAAAAACCGGCTATCATTTTTCATTTGAAAAGTTTGTTAAATCAAAAGATGTTCACGGATTTAAAAAATCTCAGATTTTTTAAAATGTTGCGAATTAAAAAAACCTTAATTTTTTTAAAAACATTCACGAGCTTAAAAGGCTTCAAAAGTTAAAAAGGATCACATGCTTTATAAATGTTCATGAGTTAAAAACCATGAATTTGAAAAAAAAAATGTTCGTTGATTTTTTATGAATTTTAATAAATATTCATTGATTAAAATTTCAAATAAGAAAATAAAAATGAAAAAGAGAAGAAAATTAAAAGGATAATAGTAATCAAAAGTAAAAAAACGGAACATGAAAAGAAAAAATAGGGAAAACCCAAAAATACTATTAAAACCAGTATAGAAAAACGCAAAAAACAAAGAAAAACTAAAAACCCGACAATACCCTCTAGAACCTTCTTAAAACAAGGAAGACCATACGAGCCATGACGGTTATATAGGTGTGTGTTTGTGTGTGTGTGTGCCTAAACTATTCTGCACTATAAAGGTAGGACACGGTCCCTTTTGTGACTAGAATTACCAGGATTCCAATACATCACAGGATGCGGGATATCGCCAGGCAATGCGGCCTTTACAAAGTCAGGGAGTACTTGTTGGCGCGTGTCCACACTTGAGATCGTTGGGTATCTACAAGTGTGTGCTTCATGAGCTGCATGAAAATGAAAGTTCCTGGTTCACTTATATGTGGAAATTCGCCACACCTCCATGCATATAGACGCAAAATTTTGAACCAGCGACACACACTTTTGCTAAAATAATGTGACATGAACCGCTACAGGTGGAGCCCACAATGACCTCGATGACCCTAGCGTACCAGGAGAATCCAAATCTATGGAGTTTAGTAACAAATGTTCATCAAATTAAAATGTGAAAAGATAAAATACAAAATAAAAAGATAAGAAAACGAACAATAATAATAAAGAAAAAGAAACATGAAACATGAAAAGAAAAAATAAAAAACTATTAAAACCACTAGAGAAAAAGCAAAAAATGACAATACCTCCTAGAACCTTCTAAAAATCAGGAAAAATTGGCCGATAAATTATAGTTATAAGTGTGTGTGTTTTGTACCAAAACTATTATGCACTATAAGGGTATAGGAGTAGAGTACGGTCTTCTTAAATTGAATTAAAGAATTACATTGCATCATTCGATGCGGCATATCGCCAACCACTACAGCCTTTAGAAAGTCTAGAAGTACATCTAGCCAGTGTTGTTGGCATGTGTCCATGCTTGGGATTGTTGGGATTTTATAAATGTTTGCTTCATGAGTTGCATGAAAATCATTGTTCCTGGTCCACTTCAATGTGGGCAGCCACTAGTGACACACACTCACCCGGCCCCCAGAGCAGCCTCATAACCCCTGATGCATCGAAAGGCTTCAAATCTTGGGAGCTTAGTATCTCAATAGATAGATTTGATGGAGTTGGGATGAATGGCACACGTTTGTTGAACTTATGAACCACGGTTAGGTTGGCAACACATCGCCATATGAAGGGACTTAGAGCATCCCCCACAGTTCCCTAATAAAACTCCCATAATAACCACTTATGTGGGCTTCCCTATAATACATTTCTAGTTATTGGGGATGAACACTCTAGTGGATCCCCAATAGTGCCACCCTGAATAACCAACCCGACAAACATGGCCCATTTGTCAACCGGTTGACGATGCCTCAACAGTGCTTTGAAGCGGTGGTAGCTGTCCGGCGGATATGACGGTGATACTACAACGACCATTTGTGGCATTGTACCGACAAGGTGGTATTGGGCACTGGATTAGGATGGCTAACCCCACCCCATCCCCACCCCCTCCCCCAAAAATGGGGAAGATAGGCTACAATTTTGATGATAAAAGAAATAAAGTAGTGATCTAAATGCTCGTATATTTGTTTACAAAGAGTATTAAGGAAAGTGAAGCAGTTGGATAAATTTTGTTTTTTGACGCTCCCAATAGTAGAAAATGATTTAAACTTGCTTGTTGGGCCTCCTCAGCAACCCATGAATGTTGTAGGACAGAGCCCTCTTTTCTAGCTCAACAACCAGGTAGAGCCAAGGAACTTTGCCAACTTGGAACATAAAATGAGGATTATGGAACTAGATTACAATCTTGAAGCTATTCTATCCAAAAACTAGAATGATACTGAGGAGGTGGACAATGATCCAATGCAATTTGAAGCTGAGGCACTAATAGCTTCTAAAGAACAGTTTTTTGCTCTCACTCCTGGCCATATCAAAAGTCAGTTTGCTCCTTAACAAGTTTAATTTGTCAGCAACATCCTTTTTGATACAGAAGCACAGTGCCCTGCTCCTATTCATAGAGAGCTTACCACACAACAAAATTAGAATGAGCAAGCTATGTCAGGTAGCAAGACAATTATGAAATTTCTGCTCCCCTTGGATTCCCCAGGCCTATTTATTTACTTCATAATCATAATCCCACAATGGGTCTTGTTATGATTCTAGAGCTAGGCCATGACCCAGTGATCAAGAGAACTCCACTATCTCAACCACTTTAGACTGGTGAACAACTGCTTGGAGAGGAAGGGGCTAAAATATGGAAAGAGACATTTGCTCCTACTCAAAACAGTAAAGAGGTAATCCAAGTGCCCATATAATGGGTCAACTTTCTTGCTATTGTCTCCACTGACTAGTTTAATGGGCTAAACAGTTTGTCAAGTCACAAGTCTAGGACTTTATTATTCAAGGATATAAATCAAAAACCCTCAAATATTTTGCTATTCCTGACAAACCTCTGCATATTAAGTCACCTACTTGTATCCTGCAGCCCTCTGCTTCTGCGCCGATAGGGCAAGATGATCTACCAGTCACTCAAAGGGTCACTCGTCTACAGGAGAGGGTCACTGTGCTTCTTCCGCATTTGCCATCTATGGAGGCAAGAAAAGGAAAGATAAATTGCCACTAGTAGAAACTGAGGTAAGAAGGAGCTTCAGATTGCAATCACTTAACAAAGGATACAAGAAACATGTTTGCACAGATAAAAATTGTATGCTTGTAATGCACAGCCTCCCACTATTCCTGGAAAAGTTACTAAAAACCTTACCTCCAGTTTATGCATGGTTAACATTTAAGGAGGAAAGGGAGAGAAACAAGCTAGAGGGTAACAAGAAGCTGAAGACTGTGACCTCACACAACTCCTCAAGCGCTGTTACCAAAGAAGCCAAGAGCAAAGGTAGTAGCAACAACTAGTTATTGTAATGGTTGTGTCTCTGAAACATCCATGTCTTTTGTTGTATTCTTAGTGGGTCCTGCACTTGGGGGTGTAACATCCCAAAAATCTAAATTAATTTCGGGTTGTTACAGGGGGTAACTTGCCAGGGTTTGATTGACTAAAATGGTACTGGTCTGGTGTTAAACCTTTTGCTTTACATGAATAGAGCCTAGAATATCTTAAATTTTAATATTATATGTATGATAAGAAATGGCTTGTTGTGGCCAACAAAATCTGTGAATCTGATTGTTCCATCCCGATACGTCTCCAACGTTTCTATATTTTTTTATTATTCCATGCTATTATAGTATCAAACTTGGATGTTTGTTATGCTATTTTATATCAGTTGTTGGGACTAACCTAGTGCCCAGTGCCAGCTATTGTTTTTTTTGCTTGTTTTTGCTTCTCTGAAAATTAATATCAAATGGAGTCCAAACGTGATGAAACTTTACGGTGATTTTTTATGGACCAGAAGGGACCCATGAAGGTTTGGGAGAAGACCATAAGACTCAAGAGGGAGCGACAAGCTCACCAGGAGCGCCTTGAGGGGGCGCCACTTGAGCTTGTGGGACCCTCGTGGCACCTCTTAACCTAACTCCACCTCTATAAATTCCCAAATATTTCTAATACACTAGAAAGCCACCTGAAACACTTTTTCTACCACCGCAAGCTTCTATTCTTCTGCGATACCATTTGAAGGCCTTTTCCAGTACTCTGCCGGAGGGGGAATCGATCATGGAGGGCTTCTAATTCATCCTTACTGCCCTACGGTTGATGCGTGAGTAGTTCACTGATGTCTACTACGCAGCTTTATTCTTGTACACACGTGTTGGGCCTCCAAGCGCAGAGTTTTGTAGGACAGTAGCAATTTTCCCTCAAGTGGGTGAAATAAGGTTTATCAATCCGTAAGAGGTGTAGGATGAAGATGGTCTCTCTCAAACAACCCTGCAACCAAATACAAGAAATCTCTTGTGTCCCCAACACACCTAATACAATGGCAAATTGTATAGGTGCACTAGTCCGGCGAAGAGATGGTGATAAAAGTGTAATACGGATGGTAGAAATATAATTTTATAGTCTGAATAAATAAAAACAGCAAGTAGCAAATAGTAAACGGGCACAAAAATGGTATTGCAATGCTTAAAAACATGGACTAGGGTCCGTACTTTCGCTACTGCAATCTCTCAACAATGCTAACATAGTTGGATCATATGATTATCCCTCAAAGTGCAATAAAGAATCACTCCCGAGTTCCTATTAGCGCAGAACAAAAGATATAAATTGTTCGTCGGGTATGAAACCACCTCAACGCTATTCTTCCCGTTTGATCTATTCAAGAGTTTGTACAAAAATAACACAAAGCTATTGTTTCCTTTCGATCTATCCTAGAGTTTGTACTAGAATAACACCAAAGCAAAATCATATTCATAATACTCAATCCACACAAAGAACTACAAAGCGACCCCAAAGTTTCCGTCGGAGAAAAGATAATAAAAACGTGCGTCAACCCCTATGCATAGATTACCCCAATATCACCGCAGGAATCCGCAAGTTGAATGCCATAACATATATCAAGTGAATCAATAAGATACCCCGATTGTCACCTCAAGTATTCATACCGCAAGACATATATCATGTGTTCTCATCTCTGAATATTCAATCCGACAAGACAAAACTTCAAAGGGTAAAGATTCAATTCATCACAACAAGAGTATAGAGGGGAGAAACATCATATGATCCGACTATATTAATAAAGCCCATGATATAGACCACGAGAGAGAGAGAGAGAGATAAAACACATAGCTACTGGTACAAACCCTCAGCCCCGAGGGTGGACTACTCCCTCCTCATCGTGGTGGCCGCCGGGATGATGAAGATGGCCACCGGAGATGATTCCCCCCTTTGGCAGGGTGCCGGAACGGGTCTAGATTGGTTTTCGGTGGCTATGGAGCCCTACGGCAGCGGAACTTCTGATCTAGGTTAACCCCCATGGGTTTCGCAATATTTGGGAATTTATAGTGCAAAGAAGGGGTACGGGAGGCCACCGAGGTGGGCACAACCCACATGGGCGCGCCAGGGGTGGGCACAACCCACCTGGGCGCGCCAGGGCCCCCTGGCGCGCCCTGGTGGGTTGTTCCCCCCTCGGGGCACCCCCGAGGTGCAGCTCCGGCCCATTGGGTTCTTTCTGGTCCATAAAAAATCCACGTAAAGTTTCACAATGTTTGGACTCCGTTTGATATTGATTTTCTGTGATGTAAAAAACAAGCAAAAAATAGTAACTGGCACTAGGCACTAGGTCAATAGGTTAGTCCCAAAAAATGATATAAAGTTGATATAAAATGATTGTAAAACATCCAAGAATGATAATATATTGGCATGAATACTTCATAAATTATAGATACGTTGGAGACGTATCAGCATCCCCAAGCTTAATTCCTACTCGTCCTCGAGTAGGTAAATGATAAAAGAAATAATTTATGAAGTGTGAATGCTAGCAAAGTGGATAAGTTTGATCAATGATAATTTCAATCACTTTTCCTATCATCATAACAACAATTCTTTCTTATGAAACTTCTCATGTTATAGTAGCAACCAATTCACATGTTAAGGTTCAAACAATGAATTCTCTTGAAACCCAACAACCTATGTTCTTAGTCACCAAGCAATTGCAATTCAACTTATTCAACGAAGTTTAAATAAGAGCTCCACATACTCAACCATCATATAGTCTTCTATGATTGCTAACACTCACCGCATACACATGAACATAATGTTTCAACCGGACAGATAGAAAGATAGGGGCTTATTGTTTTGCCTCCCAACGTATTCACCTTGAGGGTGATGTCAACAATAATAACTCATGCTACCCATATTCAACTAGACATATGTGCCTAGATCTTTCCTCACCACATGATGCTTGCCAAAAGAGAAAAATAAAAAGTAATAGAGAGAAAAACTTTGAATCTTTGCATAAAAGTAAATACTGAAAAGTAAAAGATAGGCCCTTCGCAGAGGAAAGTAGGGATTTTTAGAGGTGCCAGAGCTCAAAGAGAAAATTGAGAGATAAAAACATTTTGAGCGGCATACTTTTCCCACCAACGAAAATGACTTAGAGCTCCCAACACTTTCCGTGCTAGATATATCACAGGCGGTTCCCAAATAGAAAATAAAGTTTATTCCTTTTTCCACCATACTTTCACTTTCCATGGCTAACCGTATCCACGGGTGCCCTCCATACCAACACTTTCCAAGGAATTTATTATTTGACAACATAAAGTAAATTCATTTTTCATTTCGGGACTGGGCATCCCTAATACATTTGCCTTACTCTTGTGCAATGACAAGCGAATAAACACACATCATGAGAATAACACATCTAGCATGGAAAATATTGGCCACCCCACACCGCCTCGCGAGCGGTACGAGCACACAAAAGAGAAATATATTTTGAAAATTAGAGATGGCACATACAAATTTGCTTAGAATGGCAAAGGAATACCACATATAGGTATGTATGGTGGACTCTTGAAAATAAGATTTGGCTTTAAGATTTTTTGGATGCACAAGTAGTATCTCTACTTGGTGCGGAATCTTTGGCTAGCAAAGATGGGGGCAAGCACCACATGTTGAAGGATCTATGACAATATAACTTCTATGTGAATATGAACAAACATAAACCATTGCGTTGTCTTCCTTGTACAACGTCAACAATTTTGGCATATAATATTTTGATGGGGGCTCACAATCACAAAATATTTCCATGATAGTGTATTTATATGTGAAAGTTCTCTTCCTTATACTAATTATTCGTGAATTGCTTGTATGGCCAATATTGTGATTGTCAAGCCTCAAAATATTTCACTTTCTAAGCCCAATGTGAAGCTACCACTAGGCATGATATGATTTCAAATTCATGAAATTCAACTTATTCAACAATTTACTCATAGGATATAAGTGAAGCACAAGAGTAAATGACATAGAAAAGAGCTTTGTTGACGGGATGTGAATGCCGCTTACTTAGCCTCTTTGGAAACTATTTGAGAACTCTATTTTATTTAAAACTTTCAGATCTAAGTAATTTATTAAAACAGCAAGAAAAAAAAAATAAAATGACATTCTAATAATAGCACATATCATGTCAAGAAGAAAAAACTTAGGCTCAACCGATACTAACCTATAGTTATTGAAGAAGAAAGGTGTGATGCCTACCGGGGCATCCCCAAGCTTATATGCTTGAGACTTCTTGAAATATTATCTTGGGATGCCTTGGGCATCCCCAATCTTGAGCTTTTGTGTCTCCTTAATTCTTCTCGTATCACGGTTTTCCTAAATCTCAAAAGCTTCATCCACACAAAACTCAACAAGAACTCATGAGATAAGTTAGTATAAACCAATGCAAAAACCTTATCATTCCCTATTGTAGCAAATCACTAAAATTATTATTTAAAATTGCATACTAAATGCCTCTGCATATTTAATGCTCCTATCCTCAAATAGAATCATTAAACAAGCAAACATATGCAAACATAACAGAAATCTGCCAAAACAATACAGTCTGTAAAGAATGCAAGAGTATCAATACTTATTTAACTCCAAAAATTATGAACATTTACCACACTATAGAAAATTTATCAGATCTCATTTTGCAAAAAGTTTCAACATTTTATCACATTATGGATTTTCTAGGGAATTTTTGCAACAGCGGTAAACTTTCTGTTTTCAAATAGTAACATGTAGACTTGTAAAATAAGCATAGTAAAGGCTATCAATGCCGCTTTTATTGAAATAAAAGATGAAAAACATTATTCTTAATAACAGCAAGCAAATTCTAACAAAATTAATTGACTCTACAAGAAAAACACATATCATGTGACCAATGAAAACATAGCTCCAAGTGAGGTTACCGATAATATTAAAGACAAAAGAGGGGATGCCTTCCGGGGCATCCCCAAGCTTAGTTGCTTGGATATTCCTTGAATATCACCTTGGGGTGCCTTGGGCGTCCCCAAGCTTAGGGTCTTGTCACCCCATATTCTCCTCATATCGATATCTCACCCAAAACTTGAAAAACTTCAATCACACAAAACCGAACGGAACTTTGTGAGATGGGTTAGTATGATAAAGGGCAAACCATTTCACTTTTGGTACTTTCAAAGACAAGATTCATAATTGTTTCCACACAATTCCCACTGTAGCATATCATTTCCACAATTTATATTGAGCAATATAAGCCATGGAAACTGGAAAACAAGCAAACTATGCATAGAAAACATGATCTGTCAAAAACAGAACAGTCTGTAGTAATCTGTACTCCAACCATACTTCTGCTACTCAAAATATTCTGCAAAATTAGAAAACCTGGGCAATTTGTCTATTAATCATCTTCAAAAAGAATCAATATTTTATCACGCTTCTGCTGAAAGTGAGAATTATTTTCCTGAGTGCAAAAGTTTCTTTTTTCAGCAAGATCGAATCAACTATCGCCATAGACCATCCCAAAGGTCTTACTTGGCACTTCATTGAAACAAAAGCAATAACACATGATTACTACAGTAGCCCAATTATGTGAACACACAAAAATAGTAGGTAAAAGTGTTGGGTTGCCTCCCAACAAGAGCTTTTCTTTAATGCCTTTTAGCTAGGCATGATGATTTCAATGATGCTCGCATGAAAGATAAGAATTTAAACATAACAAGAGCATCATGAATCACATGGCAAGCACATTTAAGCCTAACCCACTTCCTATGGATAGGGGTTTTATGAGAAAACAATTTATGGGAACAAGAATCAACTAGCATAGGAAGGCAAGCAAGCAAAACTTCAAGATTTTCAACACATAGAGAGGAAACTTGATATTACTGAAATACCTACAAGCATTTGTTCTTCTCTCATAATAATTTTCAGTAGCATCATGAATGAATTCCACAATATAGCTATCACATAAAGCATTCTTTTCATGATACATAAGCATAGAAATTTTGTAACTCTCCACATAAGCAAATTTATTCACATCAATAGTGGTGGGAGCAAACTCAACAAAATAACTATCATGAGAGTGAAAATTATAATCATGATGACAAGTTTCATGGTTATCATTACTAGTCATTAACCCGTGCCACTGCACGGGCTAGCACTTTTTAGTACTTAATACATTATTTTTTAAAACAAAATTACTGACAATAATAAAATGTTTTCGTGAATGTTATTAAATAGGGCATGCAATATTTCTATCATGATTTTTGGATGGTCAAATGTGTCACAATGTTATATACACATTATTCTTGTGTCGTTGCAACAGACCTCGGAGTTATAGATTGTAAAAATATAAACGTGCAAATTTGTTAAAATATAAATATGTAGAACACACATGATGCTACTGGGAATAAACGAAGTGATGTTATTTGTTGGTCTCTAATAGCAAATATGAAACATTCCAGCTAAATCTTAAGGAAATAAGTAATCTGTGCATGTTTTATTCAGTTATAAGCTATAAGTTCTGGAAATGGAATACCAAGCCGTATTATATGTTGTCATTTCGCCATCAAATAGTATGGAGTATGAACATACAATTTTTTTTGCGAAAAACTTCCGATCTATTCATCTTCAATCATCGCAGTACAACGAACACCAGAAATAATAAAATTTTAGTGGGATAAAGAACACATAGGACAACTTTAAAAAGTTTGATTATAAACCTGCCTTGAAAATAGATTATGTTTATTTTCTATAATGGGTATATGTGGAGTATATTTTTTAGATATTTAGTGAAGAAAAAATATTCGGAATTTTCTGGGAAAAGAATGATACTCCAAAAAGACTATTTTAAAAGTATTTTAGAGCACTGTTTATTTTGCCCAAACCTTGGCAATATCATTCCATAATAAAATTTGCACGTAGGTAAAATAAATAAAGCATGTTCTTTTTGTAAATTCATGATATTTTGAATCTGTTTTCTATTTTTTTTTAATTTTCTTTCCTAAGTATTACCATGTGAGCTGGATATATATTAGAATTAGGCTTTCGAAACTCCTTCTCTATTTAAATATTTACTTCATCTAGTAGAATATTTCATCTATATACAACTTTTTCTACATTGTTCATAAAAAATATGATAATTTCCAAGAAATTATCTCAAAACCAAAATTTACGCCAAAACACGTGACCTGTAATAATAGTTATAATTTTATAAAATAGAAAGGATTAGTCAGGAAACATAGGACGAATTCTGGCTGTAAAGATGGAGTAACACATTTGAAGTCCATGGACCTATATACATTATGTATGCACGTAACAATTGGATATTTACTTTGACTCTCAACAATTTATCACATTTAATTTCCATCAATTAGACGAATTCATGATCTAAAGGATAGTACATAGTTCACCATCGTGCATGCATCAGAATATGTATAGTTGAAAATAATTAAACTAAAGATACTATCTGCACCATATATACATGAAGATTGCAAGACAGCAGTCGAACCTTTCAGTGAGTTTAGCCAACTGCATGACACCGTTACATCGCATACAGAGATGTCGGATGTAGCCGACGCAGCCCATTTCACCTGGAGTGCCATGTTGCCAGCGCCCTGATGATGTAATTTAAGCGTTGGTAGACACTCGGTCCCGCCCCAAAGCCTCACTTTTAATCTCGAGAGGTTGAGTCATGATGGCTCCGCAGATGGAGAGCAAGTTTTTCTTTTTCTGTATAGTCGCAAGAAATAAATTAGATTGAGACACTATGCACGTACTTCCTCCGGTCCTTTTTAGTTTGCATATAAGATTTGTCTAAAGTCAAACATCGTAAACTTTAACCAAGTTTATAGGAAAAATACCAACATTCAAAATGTGAAATCAACAGCATTAGATGTGTCACAACTTTAGTTTTCATATTGTATAAATTTAGCATTGTGGATGCTAATATTTTTTCATACAAATATGGTCAAACTTTACGAAGTTTGACTTCAGACAATTCTTATATGCAAAGTAAAAAGGACCGGAGGGAGTACGTACTTACAGGAACCTAGCTTGGAAGCTACATGAAATTTGATTAGGATCTTTTTGAGGCGTAACTCTATTTGGTTTTTGTGATCCAGCCAAACGTAAATCATTAGGACTCTATCTCTAGAAAAAGGACTCAGACATGAACATACGATTTATTGTCACATCTGTCACTTCCTGGCATATTATGTCGCTCGGTTAATCCTAGTAGTAAACCAAAATTTGTCAGCTTAATTTTATGTCACTTCCTGGCATATTTGGGTTAACATGGATTTTTTTTTGCCATTGCATGTAAGATGTGTACCTCAAATCTTGAAGACGCTCAGATTTGCATTTTTTTTCTTATTCTAGGAAACGGAGAGTCCTAATGAAGCAAGCTTGGGCACGCCTCATATTTCTTATATATTATATAAAGGAAAATTGAGAGAGTCCTAGTGGAGAACTACTTATGTACGTGGGATAGGAGAGAACGCCTCACACTTTTATCCAACGGCTACACGCACATTAGATATTGAATCAACCGTCAATTTTTGATAATTTCATGGTTTAACGTGGCGTCTCATATGGTGCTTCCAATTAGTAAATATAAGATTCTTTACAGCATACATGTCATCATCATAAACATCATAAATAGCAACTTTGTTATCATAGTCAATTGAAGCCTCATCCAAAATGGTGGATTCATCACTAAATAAAGTCATGACCTCTCCAAATCCACTTTCATCATTATAATCATCATAAATAAGAGGCATGCAATCATTATAACAAATTTGCACATCAAATCTTGGGGGACTAAAAATATCATCTTCATCAAACATAGCATCCCCAAGCTTATGGCTTTGCATATCATTAGCATCATGGATATTCAAAGAATTCATACTAACAACATTGCAATCATGCTCATCATTCAAATATTTTGTGCCAAACCTTTTATTGAATTCTTCTTCTAACAATTGAGCACAACTTTCCGAACCATCATTTTCAAGAAAGATATTATAAAGATGATCACTAATATGATGCAACCTCAATTCCATGTTTTATGTTTTCTTTTATAAACCAAACTAGTGATAAAACAAGAAACTAAAAGATTCAATTGCAATATCTAAAGATATACCTTCAAGCACCCACCTCACCGTCAACGGCGCCAGAAAAGAGCTTGATGTCTACTACACAACTTTATTCTTGTAGACACGTTGGGCCTCCAAACGCAGAGTTTTGTAGGACAATAGCAATTTTCCCTCAAGTGGATGACCTAAGGTTTATCAATCAATGAGAGGTGTAGGATGAAGATGGTCTCTCCAAACGACCCTGCAACCAAATACAAGAAATCTCTTGTGTCCCCAACACACCCAATACAATGGCAAATTGTATAGGTGCACTAGTTCGGCGAAGAGATGGTGATAAAAGTGTAATACGGATGGTAGAAATATATTTTTATAATCTAAATAAATAAAAACAGAAAGGTATAAAATAGTAAATGGGCATAAAAACGGTATTGCAATGCTTAAAAACAAGGCCTAGGGTCTGTAGTTTCGCTACTGCAATCTCTCAACAATGCTAACATAGTTGGATCATATGATTATCCCTCAAAGTGCAATAAAGAATCACTCCCGAGTTCCTATTAGCGGAGAACAAAATGTAGAAATTGTTTGTAGGGTACGAAACCACCTCAAAGCTATTCTTTCCGTTCGATCTATTCAAGATTCATACTAAAATAACACAAAGCTATTGTTTCCGTTCGATTTATCCTAGAGTTCATACTAGAATAACACCAAAGCAAAATCATATTCATAATACTCAATCCACACAAAGAACTACAAAGAGACCCCAAAGTTTCCGTCAGAGAAAAGATAACGAAACGTGCATCAACCCCTATGCATAGATTACCCCAATATCACCGCGGGAATCCGCGAGTTTAATTCCATAACATATATCAAGTGAATCAATAAGATACCCCGATTGTCACCTCAAGTATTCATACCGCAAGACATATATCATGTGTTCTCATCTCTGAATATTCAATCCGACAAGACAAAATTTCAAAGGGTAAAGATTCAATTCATCACAATAAGAGTATAGAGGGGAGAAACATCATATGATCCGACTATATTAACAAAGCCCATGATATAGGTCACGAGAGAGAGAGAGATAAAACACATAGCTACTGGTACAAACCCTCGGCCCCGAGGGTTGACTACTCCCTCCACATCGTGGTGGCCGCCGGGATGATGAAGATGGCAACCGGAGATGATTCCCCCCTTTGGCAGGGTGCCGGAACGGGTCTAGATTGGTTTTCGGTGGCTACGGAGCCCTGCGGCGGCGGAACTTCTGATCTAGGTTAACCCCCATGGGTTTTGGAATATTTGGGAATTGATAGTGCAAAGAAGGGGTACGGGAGGCCACCGAGGTGGGCACAACCCACCTGGGCGCGCCAGGGTCCCCCTGGAACGCCCTGGTGGGTTGTGCCCCCTCGGGGCACCCCCCAGGTGCAGCTCTGGCCCATTGGGTTCCTTCTGGTCCATAAAAAATCCACGTAAAGTTTCAGAGTTGAGGGAGTCCTGGATTAGGGGGTCTCCGGACAGCCGGATTATATCCTTTGGCCGGACTGTTGGACTATGAAGATACAAGATTGAAGACTTCGTCCCGTGTCCGGATGGTACTCTACTTGGCGTGGAAGGCAAGCTAGGCAATACGGATATGTATATCTCCTCCTTTGTAACCGACCTTGTGTAACCCTAGCCCCCTCCGGTGTCTATATAAACCGGAGGGTTTTAGTCCGTAGGACAACAGACAATCATACCATAGGCTAGCTTCTAGGGTTTAGCCTCTCCGATCTCGTGGTAGATCAACTCTTGTACTACTCATATTATCAAGAATAATCAAGTAGGACGTAGGGTTTTACCTCCATCAAGAGGGCCCGAACCTAGGTAAAACATCGTGTCCCCTGCCTCCTGTTACCATCCGCCTTAGACGCGCAGTTCGGGACCCCCTACCCGAGATCCGCCGGTTTTGACACCGACATTGGTGCTTTCATTGAGAGTTCCTCTGTGTCGTCGCCGTTAGGCTTGATGGCTCCTTCGATCATCGATAGCGATGCTGTCCAGGGTGAGACTTTTCTCCCCGGACAGATCTTTGTATTCAGCGGCTTCGCACTACGGGCCAACTCACTTGGCCATCTGGAGCAGATCGAGAGTTACGCCCCTGGCCATCAGGTCAGGTTTGGAAGCTTAAACTATACGACCGATATCCGCGGAGACTTGATCTTCGACAGATTCGAGCCCCTGCCTAGTGCGCCACACGACCACGATGAGCATGATTTAGCTCTGCCATCGGACAGTGTCCAGGAGATCGCGCCGGAAACCACTTCGACCCTCAATTCGGAGCCAGCTGCGCCTTCCACGGGCGGGTGGATAGACCCCGCCACGGAGGCCGCACTCTCATCGGCGATCGAGCCAAGTATCGACCTTACCCTTCACAAGAGCCGTGACGCCGAATTACCGGATTCCTCCCCGGCCACGGACTCCGAACCGCCTGCGCCCGTTCCTATCGAATCCGATTGGGCACCGATCATGGAGTTTACCTCCGTGGATATTTTTCAGCACTCGCCCTTCGGTGACATACTGAACTCATTAAGGTCTCTCTCCTTGTCAGGAGAATCCTGGCCGAACTATGTCCGGCAGGATTGGGATGCGGATGACGAAGAAATTCGCCACCCACCCACCACCCACTTAGTAGCCACTGTCGACGACTTAACTGACATGCTCGACTTAGACTCCAAAGACATCGACGGTATGGACGACGATGCGGGAGACGAAGAGGAACCACCGCCAACAGGGCACTGGACAGCCACCTCATCATATGATCTATACATGGTGGACACACCCAAAGAAGGCAATGATGATGAGACAGCAGAGGATGACCCCTCCAAGAAGCAACACAAGCGCCGACGTCAGCGGCGCTGCTCTAAGTCTCGCCAAAGCAAAAGCAGTGACACCGGCACAGGAGATAATACCACTCCGGACAGTGCCGAAGACGATAACAATCCCCTCCAGCAGGATTTAGGGCAGGAGGATGGAGAAGCTAGCCCTCCCGAGAGAGTGGCATATGGAGAGGCGGGGGATGATAATTACATGCCTCCCTCCGAAGACGAGGCAAGCCTCGACGATGACGAGTTCGTCGTGCCTGAGGATCCCGTCGAACAAGAGCGCTTCAAGCGCCGGCTTATAGCCACGGAAAATAGTCTTAAGAAAAAGCAACAGCAGCTTCAAGCTGATCAAGATTTGCTAGCTGACAGATGGACAGAAGTCCTTGCGACCGAGGAATATAAACTCGAACTCCCCTCCAAGAGTTACCCAAAGCGTAGGCTACTACCCCGACTGGAGGAGGAAGCACTCAAACCTACTTCTCCAGCATATGATGCGGTTGACCGGCCACCTCGTGGCCGTGATAGAGAGGCATTTCAGCCAAAATCTCAGCCCGCACTCCGACGCCACTCAAATAAAAATGACAAGGCACGGGGAAACATGCTAGACCTGCGAGACGTATTGGAGGACAAAGCAAAACATACAAGATCGATCTACGGATCACGAGGGCGCGCCACTATGCGCGACGATAACCGTCACGACGGATACAGTAAAAGTAAATCTGGCCGGGCCAAACACAGTGGACAAGACTCATTTGAGTTGCGTCGCGATATAGCCCAGTACAGAGGCGCCGCACACCCCCTATGCTTCACAGACGAATGGATCATCAAATCCCAGAGGGCTTCAAACCTGTAAATATAGAATCATACGACGACACAACAGATCCTGCGGTATGGATCGAGGATTTCCTCCTGCACATCCACATGGCCCGTGGTGATGATCTACACCCATCAAATACCTCCCACTCAAGCTCAAAGGACCAGCTCGGCATTGGCTCAACAGCTTGCCAGCAGAGTCCATTGGCTGTTGGGAAGATCTGGAAGCCGCATTCCTCGAAAACTTTCAGGGCACTTATGTGCGACCACCAGACGCCGATGACTTGAGCCACATAATCCAGCAGCCAGAGGAATCGGCCAGGCAATTCTGGACACGGTTCCTAACAAAGAAGAATCAAATCATCGATTGTACGAATGCAGAGGCCCTAGCAGCTTTTACGCACAACATCCGTGACGAGTGGCTCGCCCGGCACCTTGGCCAGGAAAAGCCGAAATCTATGGCAGCCCTCACGACACTCATGACCCGCTTTTGCGCGGGAGAAGACAGCTGGCTGGCTCGCAGCAATAACATATCAAAGAAATATGGTACTTCGGATACCAAAGATGGCAATGGCAGGTCACGTCGCAAAAAACACAAGCGCTGCATTAACAGCGACAATACCGAGGACACGTCAGTCAATGCCGGATTCAAAGGCTCTAAACCCGGTCAGCGGAAAAGGCCATTTAAAAGAAGCACTCCGGGCTTGTCCAGTTTGGACCGTATACTCGACCGCTCATGTCAAATACACGGCACCCCCGACAAGCCAGCCAATCACACCAACAGGGATTGTTGGGTGTTCAAGCAGGCCAGCAAGTTAAATACCAAAAACAAAGATAAGGGGTCACATAGCGATGACGAGGAGGAGCCCCGGCAGCCGAACACCGGAGGACAGAAGAGGTTCCCCCTACAAGTGCGGACGTTGAACATGATATACGCAACCCACATCCCCAAGAGGGAGCGGAAGCGTGCACTGAGGGATGTATATGTGTTGGAGCCAGTCGCCCCAAAGTTCAACCCATGGTCCTCTTGCCCGATCACCTTCGATCGCCGGGACCACCCCACTAGTATCCGTCATGGAAGATTCGCCGCACTGGTCTTAGACCCAATCATTGACGGATTTCACCTCACTCGAGTCCTTATGGATGGCGGCAGCAGCCTGAACCTGCTTTATCAGGACACAGTGCGCAAAATGGGTATAGACCCCTCAAGGATCAACCCCACAAAAACGACCTTCAAAGGCGCCATACCAGGTGTAGAGGCCCATTGCACAGGCTCAGTCACACTGGAAGTGGTCTTCGGATCCCTGGATAACTTCCAAAGTGAGGAGTTAATCTTTGATATAGTCCCATTCCGCAGTGGCTATCATGCACTGCTCGGGCGAACCGCATTTGCGAGATTCAATGTGGTATCGCATTATGCATACCTTAAGCTCAAGATGCCAAGACCTTGGGGGTCATCACAGTTAATGGAAACACAAAGTGCTCTTTCCGTACGGAGGAGCACACTGCGGCCCTCGCAGCAGAAGCACAAAGCAGTCTCTTAAGAGACTCCACCAGTTCGGCGATTCAAAACCCGGACACCTTCAAGCGCGCCCAGAGTAATCGGCAACAAGACCGCCTGGCACATTCCGAGATCGCATAGCAATGCGGCCCCCACCCCAGTACTAGCCAAACGGCGAAATCTGTGCCACGCGTACATAACTACGCATTGAAAATACCATTTGCATAGGTGGGGAGGGGGGCACGACTACGGCACGCCCCAAGACGCGGCTTAACCGCACCATGGGCTTCTCACTTTGTTATTTTTCTCTCTTTCAGGACTTCAATCTCTGGAAACCCTGTCCGGCAGTATGATGGCCGAACACATGATGCAGCAACCAAGGAGGCAGAAAGCCATGTCGCACCACGGAACTCCCAGGTGGATTACAATCACGAGTGAAATACTTGCTTTAATACCATTCCTCAGCTTGCCCTTGGAGGGACATGTCAAATAGTCCTACTTTATGCTTATCGCACTACTTGTATCATTGTGCTTTAGCGCACCTTTTTGAATAATCAATGCATAGCACTAGACTATTACTGCATTCTCTATTCTTTCTTTTTATATATATGTATATGTTCATTCATGACATCCGGCACCCATACACTCTGGTACGGCCTGTACGCTAGGGGCTTAAGCATACCCCATATTACGGCTTGAGAAGTCCGAACACTTTCGACAGTGCGGCACCCCGAACTTATAGCATTATATGCATTAGCTCCGAATCATGCCTTGGGTCAATAGTTGGGTTTTCCTGGCTCCCATATTTTGGTACCTTACGTTCCTCTATATCGGCTAAGGTAGCACTGGGAGAACTACTGCGATTGTGCCCCGGTTCTGCTGGGCTAAGCACCTTAGTAGAGAAAGCTAAAACTGACTGGCATGATAAGGCGAGAGACTGGTCGCTGCTCGAGAGGTTTCGAGTCCCTAAAGACTTATGCCACTTAGAGCGAGGAGTCGGCTTTGTCCGGCTTAAGGCGTGTATAGCGCCCCAAATTCGGCCTTCCGAATACTAGGGGCTTTGCCAAAATTTAAAATTATAGAATTCTATGGCTAAGTGAGAGTGATAAAGCATTATAGTTCAATTGCCTTGTTCGTTGTGCTGAGCACCTCCCTCGAAGGACCCAAATATGGGAACAAGAGTGCTCAGGTTTATCCCGAACACCCCAGCACTCGTGGCACGGGGGCAGAAGCCGACGACTAGCCATCTCTCAGATAAGATAAACAGCCAAACAGAAGGTAATATTTTAAATTCAAACAAGCGTTGCATAGCGCATATGAACAAGTTTTCATAATACAGGATCACACGAGCAAGTTCATTCAAATATTACATCTTTCGCACACTCGTCCACTACAAGACGGGCACCCTTCAAGACACCCTCATAGTACATCTCAGGGTGGCGATGCTCCTTACCTTGCGGCGGCCCCTCCTTCACCAGCTTCTCGGCGTCCATCTTGGTCCAGTGCACCTTTGCACGGGCAAAAGCCCGACATGCACCTTCCATGCAGACGGACCGCTTGATGACTTCCAGCCGTGGGCAGGCATCCACAAGCCGCCTAACAAGGCCGAAGTAGCTATTGGGAAGGGCGTCGCCAGGCCACATCCGGACTATAAGGCCCCTCATGGCCTGTTCAACCGCCTTGTGCACCTCGACCAGTTGCTTCAGCTGGTCGCTCACAGGCATCGGGTGTTCGGTCCTAGTATACTGAGACCAGAATAGCTTCTCTGTTGAGCTTCCCTCCTCGGCCTGGTAAAACCTTGCGGCATCCGACACGCTGCGGGGCAAATCTACGAATGCTCCTGGAGAGCTCCGGACTCGGGTAAGTAACAAGTAATTTACTTTCACATGCTTGCTTTGCATATTAAATGCCTTACCCGCTGCTATCTTCCTCATCGCCTCAATCTCCTGGAGGGCCTTGTGGGCTTCAGCCTTGGCATTCTTTGCGCTCTCAAGGGCCGCGGCAAGCTCAGACTCTCGCGTCTTCAAGTCAAGCTCCAAAGCCTCGTGCTTCATCACGAGAGCCTGGAGCTCTTGCTGCACCTCGCCCACCCGTGCCTCTTGCTTTTCTCGCTCGGCGCGCTCCTGGGCCGCTTTGTTTTCGGCCTCGGACAGCGCTTGCTTCAGGGTCGCCACTTCGGTCGTGGCCCCTGGCAAATTCATGATAATCCTGTCATTTTGCAATCGCATCTTTTGTGTATACATATATATCTATAGACAAGGTATTACTTACCTTTGCTCTCCTCGAGCTGCCTCTTGGCAAGGCCGAGCTCTTTCTTGGACCCCTCGAGATCCTGCTTCAGTGCGGCGACCTCCGCAGTTAGTGCGGCAGAGGTCAGCAGCGAAGCCTGCATACGCATATAGACATACTTATATTAGACTCCTGCAGATATTATTTGATCCTCTATTCGGCTTTTCTTTGTGAACACCAAACAGAGCATCAGGGGCTACTGTCTATGTGGTAATATTTTTCCTATATTTTAAATACTTATCTCAAAACCTGTTAAAAGGCTGGCACATGCTTCAGTCAGTCCGCTCTTGGAGGACTGAACCTTCTTGATCACCGCACTCATAATACTGCGGTGCTCTTCGTCGATGGAAGCGCCGCGAAGCGCTCCCAGCAGGTTGTCCGGTGCCTCTGGATGGACAGAGGTCACCGGCACAGGCGTCTTACCCCCTTTGGAAGGGAGCTGCATGCCCGAGTCCGGAACCGTTGGAGGTTCCGGCGCGGTGTTTGGCTGAGAGCCGAACTTGGAGCCCCCGGGAGCCTTGCTCCCTTTGCTCCTAGAGTCCGGAAGGTCGCCTTGAGGCGCCTCCGGGATTGTCTCGCCCCGGCTCTGTGCCCCTTGAGACAATACCTCGGCATTGTCCGTAGGGAAAGGGGAGGAGGCGGTCGGAAGTGGATCGCTATCCATATCCGACGAATCCAAGGAGCCGTCCGACGAGGATACGTCGATACGGGCTTGGGGCGGTCTGCATAATCATATTCGGCGTCAGGAGAAGCAGTGCAACAAAGGTATGCTATGAGTTACTCTGGTATCCGAATACTTACGACTTTGCCAGGGGCTTGGCCCTGAGCAGCCACTCGTCTTCGCCTTCAGTGGCGGTGGTGGAGCAGTCCGGAAGGAGAGTCCTTCCTTTCTTGGACCCTTCGGCCTCCCCGGTTGGGGAGGCCTTCCTTTTCTTGTCTCCCCCGGCTGGAGGGGGGAGCATCTTCATCTTCCTCCTCGTCTTCATGGGAGGAGGGCGTCGCGAAGTTATCGGACGATGAGTCTGATATCACCTGGCACCGGGAACTCTTTTGGGTTCCCTTGGCCTTCTTCTTGGTCTTCTCCGGCACCTTATAAGGAGCCAGAGTTAACATCTCCGTCAGGAGAGCATCCGTGGTGTCTTCGGGCAGGGGGGCCGGACAGTCGATCTGCTCCGATGCCTCCACCCAGTCCTGTTAAAGGCATAAGAGCTCAGACCCCGCACATGGTTAAGCTATGGGAAATAAATATCCTACCAAATGTGCAGAACTTACCGGATTCGCAGGGCACTTCGCGCTTAGCCCGCGGTCCTCGGTGAGAGAGGGAGGGACCTCGGCGCCCTTAAATAGCACCCTCCAGACATCTTTGTGCGTCGTGTCGAAGATCTCGCTTAGAGTCTGGTGCCGGGCCGGGTTGAACTCCCATAAGTTGAAATCCCGTTGCTGACACAGGAGGATCCGGCGGAAGAGCATGACTTGGACTATGTTGACAAGCTTAAGTTTCTTGCTTGTCATGTTCCGGATACATTTCTCGAGTCTGTCCAGCTCCACGGATGAACCCCAGGATAGGCCCTTCTCCTTCCAGGAAGTGAGCCGTGTGGGGATTCCGGATCGAAACTCGGGGGCCGCCACCCAGTTGGTGTCGCGCGGCTCGGTGATGTAGAACCACCCCGATTGCCACCCCTTTACGGTCTCCACGAAGGAGCCCTCGAGCCATGCAACATTGGGCATTTTTCCCACCATGGCTCCGCCGCATTCCGCTTGCTGGCCGCCTACAACCTTCGGCTTGATATTGAAGGTCTTCAGCCATAGGCCGAAGTGGGGCCGGCTGCGGAGGAAAGCCTCGCACACGACGATGAACGCCGAGATGTTGAGGATGAAGTTCGGGGCCAGATCGTGGAAGTCCAGCCCATAATAGAACATGAGGCCACGGACAAATGGATGGAGGGGAAACCCCAGTCCGCGGACGAAGTGGGGGAGGAAGACCACCCTCTCATGGGGTTCTGGGGTAGGGATGACCTGCCCCGCGGCTGGCAGCTGGTGCGCGATGTCCGCGGCTAAGTATCCGGCTCCGCGCAACTTTTTGATGTGCCCCTCCGTGACGGAGGAGGCCATCCACTTGCCTCCCGCTCCGGACATGTTTTGGAGAGAGTTGAGGAGGTGGATGCGGACTTGGGCGCTGGAGCTCGAGTGCGCGAGAATGGATGAGCAAGGAGGAAGAAGGCGTGGGTAGAAAAAGGTGAGATCTTATCCCTTTATAAGGGCGGACTAAACTATGCGCCCCCACTAGCCTGGTAAAACTCGCTTATCCCCCAAGCGCCGTAATTGATGGCGCGGTTGGGTTACCCACGTCCGTATTGATGAGAATCCCGTAATAAGGGGAGCACAATCTCTGCTTCGACAAGACGTGTCAAGAAACCGCCTCGCCTTATGTGCGGGGCTGGTTAAAGAAAAATGGTTCAAATAATTACCGGGCCGTGGCATGATGTCATGCTGCCAAAACGTGTCAGCAGATTAGATTTGTGGTAATATTATTCTCTCTACGGTGGTATGTGGAACTTATTTTGCAGGGTCGGACACTATCCTTGTATTCAAACTCTTCTTTGTGGTGTATTCGGAGGAGGAACCCGCCTTGCAATGCCGAAGACAACACTGCGCGCCGGACTCATCGTCATTGAAGCCTGGTTCAGGGGCTACTGAGGGAGTCCTGGATTAGGGGGTCTCCGGACAGCCGGACTATATCCTTTGGCCGGACTGTTGGACTATGAAGATACAAGATTGAAGACTTCGTCCTGTGTCCGGATGGACTCTACTTGGCGTGGAAGGCAAGCTAGGCAATACGGATATGGATATCTCCTCCTTTGTAACCGACCTTGTGTAACCCTAGGTGTAGCGACCAGACTCAAACCAGGTCTGATCTCTGTGCTCCGGTGTCATCTCTGGATCAGTAATGCTGACACCACACAGTACTCGGAGGATTTATAGCAGAGTAGCAATCACACACTTATTACATCGAGTGTCTCAAAAGAGAACTTATTACAATAAATATGGCTTAAGGCCATCTAATAACGATAACAGCGGAATGCTTGGAAGATAGGTGAGTCTATCAATCCAACGGCATCACTGAGTATAGAACCACGACCTAAAACTCCTAATCGTCGTCTGAAAAGTCTGCAACATTAACGTTGCAGCCCGAAAACGGGTCAGCACATGGAATATGCTGGCAGGTAACACATAGAGAATAATAGAATGCATACATATACTATATGCATATTTGGCTGGTGGAAAGCTCTATGGTTACAGTTTTTGCGTAAAGCCAATTTTTCCCTACTTCAAAGGAATAAATTAATTACTATCATGGTGGTTGTTAAACATTGAGAATGGTTGACAGCATTCTCAATCCCAATTAAGTAAATCATTAAAACCCAACAAAATTATTTTAGAGTAACATGTTGAGATTCACATGATAATCCAGGTACTAGATACTCAAGATGTCCATAACGGGGACACGGCTACCATGATTAGTTTGTTACACTCTGCAGAGGTTTGCGCACTTTTCCCCACAAGACTCGATCCCTCCGTTTGGATTTCTCGCACTACATGGTGTTTGAGAAGACGGATGACCGAGACATAGTCTTTCAGAAGCGCTAGCACCTTACGATCGGGTAGACCGTACCACCTACATCCCCTACATCTGCTAGTCTACCACTGTAAGAGTTCGCACAACTTAGTCAACTATGCCAGAGCCCATAATGGCTTGTGGCTGCACACGGAAGTTTCTAGTATGAATAATCTCATGATCCCTTTGAGCCTGGGTGGCGGTCCAAAAGAAAACAGGCAAGTCCTGGAAACCCCAGGTGCCTCAATCCACCCAGATGTGTGTTAGGTTGCCACCTTAGATAAACCATTAATCAATCTCACATCTGTCATGGATATCACTCACCCAATCCACGTCTACTAGCATAGCATGGCATAATAAGCAAACGTCAGAAGTACTTCCCAAAGGTTTGATAATAAACAGGTAATAGGTACTACCTCATCTACTTCCCATCCCACAATTTAATTAGATCCTAATCATGCAATGTGTGAGGATTGATCTAATGCAATAAAACTGGGTTGTAGAAAAAGGTATGATCAAAGTGTTACTTGCCTTGCTGGATTACGCGAAACCTAGAGATTCGAAGTAACAGGCGGAGCACTCCGGGTATTTCTATCGCAGAACAAACAACAAGCATACAATAAGTACTCATCTAATGCACAGGTAAAACTCAAATAGAAGATCTAACCAGAAAGTTCAACTTAAGAACCCTGGTTTGCAAAAAGAATCAAATCGAATGAAGCAAAAGAACTCAAACGGCGAAAGAAAACAACTTCGTTCTAGTAATCTGGATCTAGGGAAAATTTTACAGTAGCAAAAACATGTTTAAGTTGATTATTCTGAAAGAGGGTTTCGAGACGAAACTCCAGGCGCTTGAATCGCCTGATTCCGATAAACGAGCGAAAAGTTATACCAACGAAATCGGATCAGAAATCGCGATCAGAAAATAACCGGAAAAATCCGACGAAAAAGAAAAACGACGAACAGAATTTTTTTTAAAAAAAAACAGCACGGAAAACGAGGCGGCGGCGAACCTCGGGCGGCGCGCAACTCCGGCGCGGCGGCGGCGGCGGGCGGCGGCGGCGGCGGCGGCTGGGGCGCGCTAGGGTTAGGGCGGCGGTGGTGGGCTGGCTCGGCTCGGGCCTCGGGCGCGCCTTATAAAGGCCCCGGCCAGGCGGAGTCCTGGCCGAGTACGGCCCAAGTCGGTTCGCGTTTTTTTTAAATAATTCCGCTCGGAAGAAAAATAAAAAGAAATACTAAACGGACTCCAAAAATCACGAAATAAATTTTGCGGTTTCTAAAATCAAGCCCGATAAAGTGAACATTTATCTGGGCCCAAACTACAACTTTGAAAAACGCGTTTTCCTAAATTCAAATAAAAATACCGAAAAACTCCGAAATAAATCTTATTTGATTTTTTATTAAATCCTCAATATTTCTATATTTTGGGAAAGTCATTTTATTCCCTCTCTCATATTTTTGTAATAGAAATAATTGATGATAAAATAAATAAAATCAAATGATCCTGTTTACATAATTTGAGAAAACTCAAATATGTAAATAACGAAATCCCCAACTCTCTCCGTGGGTCCTTGAGTTGCTTAGGATTTTCTAGGATCAAAACCAAAAGCAAAATAAAATATGATATGCATGATGATCTAATGTATAACATTCCAAATTGAAAATTTGGGATGTTACAAACCTACCCCCCTTAAGATGAATCTCGCCCTCGAGATTCGGGTTGGCTAGAAAATAGGTGAGGGTGGTTTTGAGCAAATCTTCCTCTCGCTCCCAGGTGGCTTCATCCTCGTGTGGTGGCTCCACTGAACTTTGCAAAACTTGATAACCTTGCTACGAGTAACTCGGCTGGCAAATTCAAGAATCTTGACTGGTTTCTCTTCATAGGTCAAATTGTTATCCAACTGAATTGCTTCCAATGCACTGTGTCTCTCAAAGGTATGTCAGCCATCTCCGCGTGACACTTTCTTCAACTGAGAAACGTGGAACACATCATGAACTCCTGTCTAATCCTTCTGGCAATTCCAACTTGTAAGCCACTTCTCCCATACGCTCCAAACTCGATATGGTCCTACAAATCGTGGCGCTAACTTCCCCTTAACTCCAAAGCGCTTAATCCCTCGAAGTGGGGATACTCGAAGATAAGCTCTATCTCCGACTACGTAAACTGTCTCCTTGTGTTTAGAATCTGCGTAGCTCTTCTGCCTGGACTTGGGCTACCTTGAGCCTATCGCCGAATCAACTTCACCTTCTGTTCAGACTCCTTTAATCAAATCTGGTCCAAACAACTGGCGGTCTCCAACTTCGTCCATGACAACGGTGTCCTGCACCTCGCTTCCGTACAAAGCCTCGAAAGGGGCCATCTTCAAACTGGTCTGATAGCTATTATTGTAAGAGAACTCTGCATATGGCAAATTATCGTCCCAACTAGATCCATAATCTAGCGCACAAGCTCTCAGCATATCCTCCAAAATCTGATTGACTCTCTCAGTCTGTCCATCTGTCTGCGGATGAAAAGCTGTACTAAATTCTAGCCTAGTACCCAAAGTCTCATGCAACTGCTTCCAGAACTTTGAGGTAAACTGGGTTCCTCTATCTGATACGATGCTCCTCGGAACTCCATGCAAACATACGATCCTGGTCATGTATATCTTTGCCAACCTAGCACTGGTGTAAGTGGTCTTTACTGGGATGAAATGAGCTACCTTCGTCAATCGATCAACTACAACCCAAATCGAGTCATAGCCTGAACGAGTCCTTGGTAATCCCGTGATAAAATCCATGCCTAGCTTATCCCACTTCCATTCGGGTATCGGCAATGGTTGCAACAATCCTGCTGGCTTCTGATGCTCTGCCTTTACTCTCTGACATACATCACAAACTGCTACATACTCCGCAATATCCTTCTTCATTCCGGTCCACCAGAAAATATCCTTCAAATCCAAATACATCTTGGTATTTCCTGGGTGAATCGAATACGGTGAATCATGTGCCTCTTGCAAAATCAACTTCCTGATCTCCGGGTCATTGGGCACATAAACACGGTCTTCAAACCATAGGGTGTCGTGCTCATCTCACGAAATCCTTTAGCTTTTCCTTTGCTCAGTTTCTCCTTTATAGCGGCAATCTCTTTGTCAGTTTTCTGAGCTTCTCTGATTCTATCCATCAAAGTTGACTGAATTCCAATGCTGCTACATAGCCTCTCGGAACTATTTCCAAACATAGTTCACGAAGATTTTCTGCTAACTCCTTGGGTATTTCTCCCGTCATTAACTATTGACATGGCTCTTGCGGCTTAATGCGTCAGCTACTACATTAGCCTTTCCGGGATGATAATGCAATTTCATATCATAATCCTTGATGAGCTCCAACCATCTCCTTTGTCTGAGGTTCAACTCCTTCTGCGTGAAAATGTACTTCAAACTCTTATGATCCGTGTACACCTCACAATGATTTCCAATGAGGAAATGTCTCCATGTCTTCAATGCATGCACTACGGCTGCTAACTCCAAATCATGCGTGGATAATTCAATTCGTGAGGCTTCAGTTGTCGTGAAGCATACGAAACAACTCTCCCTTCCTGCATAAGCACTGCTCCAAGTCCTCGACGTGAAGCGTCGCAATACACCTCATAATCCTTGGTTTGATCTGGCAAAATCAACACTGGTGAGGTAACCAAACGTTTCTTCAACTCCTGGAAACTAGCCTCACACTCCTCAGTCCATTTGAACTTAGTATCCTTCTTCAGCAACTCGTCATAGGCTTTGCAATCTTTGAGAAATTCTCAATAAATCTCCGGTAGTATCCTGCGAGTCCAAGAAAACTCCGGATCTCTCCAACGTTGTTGGGGCTTCCCACTTGGTCACGGTTTCAACTTTAGCGGATCTACTGCTATACCTTCTCCAGATATAACATGTCCGAGGAATCCTACTTCCTTCAACCAAAACTCACATTTGCTGAACTTGGCATATAATTGATGTTCTCTGAGCTTTCCAAGTACCAAACGCAAATGCTCCTTATGCTCCTCTTCATTCTTCGAATAACAGGATATCATCAATGAACACTACGACGAACTTATCCAAAAACTCCATAAACACTTTGTTCATCATGTTCATAAAATAGGCAGGCGTGCGTTAGTCAGTCCAAATGACATAACGGTATACTCATACAGCCCATACCTGGTGGTAAAAGCTGTCTTCGGAATATCCTGTTCTCGAATCTTCAACTGATGGTATCCTGATCGCAAATCGATCTTGGAAAACACTTTAGCTCCTTGCAATCGATCAAACAGATCATTGATCATTGGTAGCGGGTACTTGTTCTTGATTGTTACTTCATTCAATCCTCGATAGTCAACAACCATCCTTAACGATCCATCCTTCTTCTCTACTAGAAGTACTGGTGATCCCCAAGGCGAAGAACTTGGGCGAATGTAACCTTTATCCAGTAACTCCTTAATCTGCTTCTTAATTTCCACCAAATCTTTTGCTGGCATCCTATATGGTCTCTTTGATATTGGCCCAGTGCCTGGCAAAGCTCAATCAAAAACTCAATGTCTCTATCCAGTGGCATGCCTGGCAACTCTTTGGGAAATACATCAGGAAAATCCTTTACCACTGGTACTTCCTCCTACACAACTCCTGTTAGCCAATTTACTTGGGTCCTCTTTGGCACATGCCGGGATACATACTTGATCCTTCTCCCTTCTGGTGTGGTAAGCAAAATTGACTTACTAGCATACTCAATATTCCCTTTATACTTTGATAACCAATCCATGCCTAATATCACATCCAATCCTTGAGATTCCAATACTATTAGGTCTGAGGGAAAAACATAGTTACCGATCCTTAATGGTAACCGATCACACCATAGACGAGCCACATATTCTGCTCTGGGCGAGGTTACTAACATGGGTGACCTAAGGGCTTGGGTTGGTAGGTTATACTTATCCACAAATCCCCTTGATATGTATGAATGCGATGCACCAGTATCAAAAAGACAGAGTGCAGTAAATGACTTAACCAAAAACTTACCTATTACTGCATCGGGCTGAGCTTCAACCTCCTCCACATTAACGTGGTTCACCTGTCCCCTGTTGAAAGGGTTCGGCTTCTTTCCAGAGATTCCATTGCCGTTTTGTCCTTCAGGACAGTCATTTGCATAATGTCCTGGCTTCGAACACTTATAGCAAGTGACGTGGCTCAATCCTTCTTGGCTGGGGTTGATGGGGTGCTGCGGTTCTGTCCATTGCTTCCTCCATTCCCATTACCATTCTTGGTGCCATTGTGATTGTGCGAGCTACCTACTCCATGGGTATGCTGAAAATGTCCTCCCGGTCTAGGGGTAAAACGAGGCTTCTGCTGAGCTCCTGAATTATACTTTCCTTGTCCATACTTCCTCTTGCGGTTCTCAATTTGCTGCTGCTTCCCTTCAATCATAAGAGCACGATCTACCAACTCCTGGTAGTTGTTGAAGGTGGCTACCATCAACTGCATACTCAACTCATCATTCAATCCTTCCAGGAATTTCTCCTGCTTAGCTGCATCTGTAGCAACGTCATCTGGGGCATAACGTGCTAGCTTACTAAACTCCTCCACATACTGGCCAACTGTCCGTCCTCCTTGGCGCAAGTTACGAAACTCACGCTTCTTCATGGCCATTGCTCCTGCTGAAACATGGGCAGTACGAAAAGCCTGCTGAAACTGGTCCCATGTGACAGTGTCGACTGGGAAGGTGGCTGTGAAATTCTCCCACCAAGATGCTGCGGGTCCTTCTAACTGATGTGCGGCAAACTTAACCTTCTCCACATCTGTGCATCCTGCTGTGGTCAACTCCCTAGCTATCTTGCGGAGCCAATCATCTGCTACTATCGGCTCGGTGCTACTGGAAAACACCGGCGGATTTAGCCTAAGAAAACGGGCTAAGTGGTCAACAGGTGGTGGTGGTGGTGGGGTGTTGTTGTTGTTCCCCTGATTCTGATTCTGAACTAGCAACTGCATCAAGGTGTTCTGCTGCTGGATCAACTGGGTGAGCTCCGGCGGAAAGGCAAATCCGGGGTCACGTCTCGGAGGCATCTGAGGGTTTAGAAAAGATGAGATATAAGAATAGAGGGGGTCTAAAGAGAAAACACTACCCATATGCACATGAGGCAAAAGCACACAATTCACTTCATCAATCAAACAAAGGCATACAATCGATCTAACTATCGCAAAAGTGCTCGGACTACTATATTTACATGGTGGACTACTACTACTGATGAGGTGGTCTACTAGAAATATTCTACGGTTGTAGACTCCATGATATCTGCTCCTGCTTCATCCAACATAGTCATCATCGCTACTATCTTGTTCCGAGTCGGTGCCGTCAATGATGATGTAGTCTTCCGGGCTAATCTCCTTGGGTTCTTCGTCTTCATCTACTGGTGTCGGGCCTCCCATAAATATTCTACTTCAGTTAGGTCGGCATTCTTATCCACCAATACTTCAATTTCTTCTTCATAATCTTCGCGTGTAGCCTTGAGTTCTTCCTCTAGTTCCTTGATTCTAGTCTTAGCCTTCTTCAGATCTATCATGTCGGCGCACATCTGATTCTCCTGTCGTCGAATGTGCTGGTTTAACTCCTGAATAAAAGCTGCAATTGATCTATCTTTCCTGGTGCTGATCATCTCCCAGTGTTCATCTCGGCGCCCACAAATCTGGTAGATAGTATCCTTGAGATCCTTGCGGTAGACTTCTCCAATGCGTCCCATGGCGATGTGAGCTGCCATGCTCTTTCCTAGACTCCAAGTTGGTGCATCAAAAGAAAACTCTATGGGCTCAGTGACTGGCATGAACGTCCTTCCTGGAACTTGAACTTGAATCATCCAGCGCTCTTCTTTAGGTAAAGTGGCGTTGTAGGTTCCGTGAAGCTTGGTACTCCTATGTTCAGGTATCTAGTGACTTCCTTCAAGTGGCGTCCAAAGGGTGTATCTTCATCCGGTTGTGGTGAACTTGTTCCTTGCATCCGCCATCCTAAAGAGTAGAAAAGATGAGAGGTCAGAAGAGAAGAGAGTGAGTAGTGATCTAGGTCTTTAGCTTAGTGGTCGTGTCCTACAGTCAGCGTGTGCTCTGATACCATCTCTGTAGCGACCAGACCTCAAACAGTCTGATCTCTGTGCTCCGGTGTCATCCCTGGATCAGTAATGCTGACACCACACAGTACTCGGAAGGATTTATAGCAGAGTAGCAATCACACACTTATTACATCGAGTGTCTCAAAAGAAACTTATTACAATAAATATGGCTTAAGGCCATCTAATAACGATAACAGCGGAAGGCTTGGAAGATAAGTGAGTCCATCAACTCCAACGGCATCACTGAGTATAGAACCACGACCTAAAAACTCCTTAATCATCGTCTGAAAAGTCTGCAACATTAACGTTGCAGCCCAAAATGGGTCAGCACATGGAATATGCTGGCAAGGTAACACATAGAGAGTAATGGAATGCAACAGCTATACTATATGCATATTTGGCTGGTGGAAAGCTCTATGGTTACAGTTTTTGCGTAAAGCCAATTTTTCCCTACTTCAAAGGAATAAAATTAATTACTATCATGGTGGTTGTTAAACATTGAGAATGGTTGACAGCATTCTCAATCCCAATTAAGTAACATCATTAAAACCCATCAAAATTAATTTAGAGTAACATGTTGAGATTCACATGAAAATCCAAGTACTAGATACTCAAGATGTCCATAACCGGGGACACGGCTAATCATTATTAGTTTATTACACTCTGCAGAGGTTTGCGCACTTTTCCCCACAAGACTCGATCGCCTCCGTTGGATTTCTCGCACTACATGGTGTTTGAGAAACGGATGACCGAGACAAAGTCTTTCAGAAGCGCTAGCACCTTACGACGGGTAGACCGGTACACCTACTTTCCCCTATATCTGCTAGTCTACCACTGTAAGAGTTCGCACAACTCAGTCAACTATGCCAGAGCCGATAATGGCTTGTGGCTGCACACGGAAGTTTCTAGTATGAAAAATCTCATGATCCCTTTGGGCCTGGGTGGCGGTCCAAAAGAAAACAGGCAAGTGCTGGTAACCCCAGGTGCCTCAATCGACCCAGATGTGTGTTAGGTTGCCACCTTAGATAAACCCTTATTTATAAATCTCACATATGTCATGGATATCACTCACCCAATCCACGTCTACTGGCATAGCATGGCCTAATAAGCAAACGTAGAAGTAACTCCCAAAGGTTTGATAATAAATAGGTAATAGTTACTACCTCATCTACTTCCCATCCCACAATTTAATTAGATCCTAATCATGCAATGTGTGAGGATTGATCTAATGCAATAAAACTGGGTTGTAGAAAAGGTATGATCAAAGTGTTACTTGCCTTGCTGATGATCCGCGTAACCTAGAGATTCAACGTAACAGGCGGCGCACTCCGGGTATTCTCTCGCAGACAAACAACAAGCATACAATAAGTACTCATCTAATGCATAGGTAAAACTCAAATAGAAGCTCTAACCAGAAAGTTCAACTTAGGAACCCTGGTTGGCAAAAAGAATCAAATCGAACGAAGCAAAAGAGATCAAACGGTGAAAGAAAACAACTCCGTTCTAGTAATCTGGATCTAGGGCAAATTTTAAAGTAGCAAAAACATGTTTAAGTTGATTATTCAGAAAGAGGGTTTCGAGATGAAACTCCAGGCGCTTGAATCGCCTGATTCCGATAAACGAGCGAAAAGAAAACTAAAACGAAAATCAGATCAGAAAATCGCGATCAGAAAATAACCGCGGAAAAATCCGACGAAAAAGAAAAACGACGAAATTTTTTTTTTAAAAAAACAGCATGGAAAACGAGGCGGCGGCGAACCTCGGGCAGCGCGCAACTCCGGCGGCGGCGGCGGCGGGCGGCGGTGGCGGCTAGCGGCGGCGGCTGGCAGCGGCTAGGGTTAGGGCGGCGGTGGTGGGCTGGCTCGGCTCGGCCTCGGGCGCGCCTTATAAAGGCCCCAGCCAGGCGGAGTCCTGGCCGAGTACGGCCCAAAGTCGGTTCCGAGTTTTTTTTAAAAAAATAATTCCGCTCGGAAGAAAAATAAGAAGAAATACTAAACGGACTCCAAAATTCACGAAATAATTTTTTCCGGGTTTATAAAATCAAGCCCGATAAAGTGAACATTTATCTGGGCCCAAACTACAACTTTGAAAAACGCGCATTTTTCCTAAATTCAAATAAAATACCGAAAAACTCCGAAATAAATCTTATTTGATTTTTTTATTAAATCCTCAATATTTCTATATTTTGGGAAAGTCATTTTATTCCCTCTATCATATTTTTGTAATAGAAATAATTGATGATAAAATAAATAAAATCAAATGATCCTGTTTACATAATTTGAGAAAACTCAAATATGTAAATAACGAAATCCCCAACTCTCTCCGTGGGTCCTTGAGTTGCTTAGGATTTTCTAGGATCAAAACCAAAAGCAAAATAAAATATGATATGCATAATGATCTAATGTATAACATTCCAAATTGAAAATTTGGGATGTTACACCTAGCCCCCTCCGGTGTCTATATAAACTGGAGGGTTTTAGTCCATAGGACAACAGACAATCATACCATAGGCTAGCTTCTAGGGTTTATCCTCTCTGATCTCGTGGTAGATCAACTCTTGTACTACTCATATTATCAAGAATAATCAAGCAGGACGTAGGGTTTTACCTCCATCAAGAGGGCCCGAACCTGGGTAAAACATCGTGTCCCCTGCCTCCTATTACCATCCGCCTTAGACGCGCAGTTCGGGACCCCCTACCTGAGATCCGCCGGTTTTGACACCGACAACAGTGTTTGGACTCCGTTTGATATTGATTTTCTGCGATGTAAAAAACAAGCAAAAAAACAACAACTGGCACTGGGCACTTGGTCAATAGGTTAGTCCCAAAAAATGATGTAAAGTTGCTATAAAATGATCGTAAAACATCCAAGAATGATAATATATTAGCATGAATACTTCATAAATTATAGATACGTTGGAGACATATCATTCACCACAGACCTACGGGTCCATAGCTAGTAGCTAGATGGCTTCTCTTTTCTCTTTGATCTTCAATACCATGTGCTCCTCGTTTATAAGAGGAAAGGTGTTACAAGTATTTTTTGGGATACCATGTGCTCCTCGATCTTCTTGGAGTTCTATCCGATGTAATCTTCTTTTGCGGTGTGTTTGTTGGGATCCGATGAATTGTGGGTTTGTGATCTGAATATTTATGAATATTAACTGAGTCTTTTCTGGACTCTTTTATGCATGATTATTATAGTTTTGTATTTCTCTCTATCTATCCATTTGGTTTGGCCAACTAGATTGATTTGTCTTGCAATGTGAGAGGTGCTTCGTGATGGGTTCAATCTTGTCGTGCTCTATCCTAGTGACAAAAAGGGACAAGCCATGTATTTGTATTGTTGCCATTAAGGATAAAACGATGGGGGTTTATTCATATTAGTTGAGTTTACTCTATCTACGTCATGTCATCTTGCTTAAGGCGTTACTCTGTTTTATACTTAATACCCTAGATGCATGATGGATAGCGATCGATGGGTGGAGTAATAGTAGTAGATGCAGGCAGGAGTTGGTCTACTTGTCTCGGGCGTGATGCCTATATACATGATCATTGCCTTGAATATCGTCATAACTATGCGTTTTCTATCAATTGCCCAATAGTAATTTGTTCACCGATTGTATGTTATGTGCTCCAGAGAGAAGCCTCTAGTGAAAACTATGGCCTCAGGGTCTACTTTTATCATATATAAAAACACAAACTACCTTGCTGCAATTTTAATTTTTTATTTTGTTTTGCAATTTATTTATCTATCTACCACTACAAGATTTGATACTTGCAAGTAACCGCCGAGGGGATTGATAACCCCCTTGTTCGCGTTGGGTGCAAGTATTTGCTTTTGTATGTGCATGTGTTGCTAACGAGGTTCTGTGTGGTTCTCCTACTGGATTGATAACCTTGGTTCTTAATAGAATGAAATACTTATCTCTATTGTACTGCTTCATCCTCTCCTATTTGAGGAAATCCGAACACAGCTCATAAGTAGCACATCATTACCATCCAGGAAACCAAAAGAGAACATTTTAACAACTCTTGTCTCGGAAATTTATGTCCTAGGAAATTTAATAAGTTTGATTTCCTCCCCTCTATTGGGGCATCAGGAGGCCTTTTAACAGTTTGGAATGACCAACTCTTTACAGGAGGAACACTCTAGAAAAATGATTTCTCTCTCACTATTGAGTTCACTTCCAAACTCAATAGTGAACAGTGGATCCATACAAATATTTATGGTCCCTACCAAGCAGATAGAAGAATTATAGTTCTTAACTCGCTTCAGAACATTCAGATTGATGATGATACCAACTGGTTACTCTTGGGGACTTTAATTATATCAGATACCCTGACAACAGAAACAAAAGGGGGATAATATTCAATACATGCTTCTATTTAATGAGGCCATTAGCAAACTTGCATTAGTCGAGATCCGTGACAAGGGAAGGAACTTTACTTGGTCTAATATGCAGGAAGCTCCTCAGCTGGAGAAACTAGATTGGATCTTCTCCTCTGAATCCCGGACTTTGTCTTTCCCTAATACCTTGGCAACTCCTTTGGCCATAACCACATCTGATCATGTTCCATGTGTTCTCAAAACTGGAACTTCCATACCCAAATCAAGGATCTTTAGATTTGAAAATTTCTGGCTGGAACACCAAGATTTCAAACAGGTGATCAAACAAATTTGGGAGCAACCAACAGGAGAAGCTAACAGTGGCAAACTTATTACAACTAAATTCAAAAGGTTTAGGAAGGGAGTGAAAAATTAGAGCAAGGATTTATCTGATCTTAATAAAATCATATCAAACACTAATGTTGTCATTCTGCTCTGTGATACTTTGGAGGAATATATGCAACTCAGTCCTGAAGAAAAGGGTGTTAGAGACATCATTAAAGTAAACTTGACAAACACTCTCCATTTTCAGAAAACTTATTGGAAAGAGAGAGCTACTATCATATCCATTAAATTTGGAGAGGACAACACTATTTTTTAAGGCAAATGCCACTATCAAACACAGAAACAATCATATAGCAATGTTGGCTAATGAAGAAGGTATTGAAGTCAATGAACACTAAGCAAAAGTTGCTATCTTGTATAGAGCTTTCCATGCAAGACTTTGTCAATCCACTCCTACTGAAAACCCACTTCTACTCGACACTCTGCTCCACTCTAATGATAACCTCCAGGAATTAGAGATGCCTTTTACTCACGAGGAGATTGATGAGGTTGTTAAAAACTTACTAGCAGAAAAATCTCCTGGCCCAGATGGTTTAAATGTTGCCTTTCTTAAAGCCTGTTGGGACATAATTGCACCTGATTTTTACAATCTTGTAGAAGATTTCTACGAGGGTAAGGTAAACCTACAGAGTATCAACTACTCCTTCATTACTCTCACCCCAAAAAGAGATGTTGCAGTGGCTCCTAATGATTCCAGGCCCATATCTTTTCTCAATTGTACAACTAAGATCATCACAAAGCTCTTGGGTAATATGCTTCAGAAACATATTTTCAACATGATTCACAACAACCAGTATGGTTTTTTGAACAATAGATGCATTCAAGATTGCCTTGCTTGGTCTTATGAGTTTCTTCATCAATGCCATTGTGCTCCTCAAGCTAGAGTTTGAAAAGGCATTTGATAGGCTCAATGATGACACAATATTGGAGATTTTAGCAGTAAGAGGGTTTGGAGATAGGTGTGTCAATTGGATCAAGCTCATTTATAGCATTGGATACTCTTTCTATCCCGTTGAATGGTGTCCCACGGAAACAAATCCTCTAAAAAAGTGGGGTGAGACAAGGTGAACCTCTATCACCTTTGATATTTGTTCTTACTATAGACCTGCTCCAAGCCATGCTTAATGAGGCCAAGGATAAACAACTCATTCATATACCTATCATTCACTCCACTTGCCTAGAATTCCCTGTAATTTGATATGTAGATGATACCCTTCTGGTTCTTCCTGCTGATCTCACACAAATTCAATATATCAAAAATCTTCTGCTTCATTTTGCAGCACACACTGGTCTAAAGGTCAACTATGCCAAATCAACTATTGTCTCCATAAACACCCCTGATTAGCTCATGCATAATATATCCACTCTTCTGGGATGCAGCATTGGCCATCTACCACTTCCCTATTTGGACATCCCTTCAAGTATCCATAAACCCAAAATTGAGGATTTTGTCCCATTACTCAAAAGGATTGCATCTAGGCTTACTGGTTGTGAACCACTCCTTTTCTTGATGTGCTCCGTCTCTATCCCTAAGGCTGTAATCCACCAGATCAATCTTTATTTGAAACACTTCTTCTCGAGAAAGTATGGTGCTGAGGAAAAGGGGATGGCTCTTATATCCTGGGAAAAGGTTTGTATGCCCAAGTCACATGGAGGACTCGGAGTCCATGATGTTGCTACACACAACCAAACACTGCTGATGAAATATCTACACAAATTTTTGAACACACAAGACATACCTTGGGTCAAAGTCATTTGGGAGTCTTACTATACCAACTGTGTACCTAGCCCTAAACCCGTGGGCTGATTCTATTGGAAAGATGTTCTGAAGCTCTGTCCCATCTATAAACAACATGTTATTTGTGTCCCTGGAGATGGCCAATCTATTAACTTTTGGACTGACACTTGGTGTGATCATAAGCTCCAACAACATTTCCCTGAATTACACTTATTCAGCATCATCACTGATATCTCTCTCCAACAAGTACGAGCCTTAGATCAATTGGAAGATCTGTTTAACCGTCCTCTTTCCACCCAAGCTCACCAACAATTTTTATTGCTCAGCCCTATGGTCCAGCAGGGAACCAATCAAATATCCAAAGATATTTGGAGATACACGTCGCAGAAAAGCAACTATTCCTCGATGAAGATGTATAAAGTTCTGCAAGGCCCCAACCATTCTCATCAATTCCTTAAACAACTTTGGAAATGCTTAGCTCAACTTCGACACAAGATTTTTTTTTTCTAGTTACTTCTATATGACAGGGTCAATACCAGGAACTTATCAAAGAGAAAATTCATGTATCTGGAAGACTACAACTGTGTGCTATGCAATGACAAGGCCGAGGAAACATTAATGCACGTGTTTTGCTCATTTGCTAGTAGCTGCTGGAACCACATTATTCCACAAAAAAAGGGGTATATCTTGTTATGATGAGATCTGCATCAATTCCTCATTGCTACCCAAAGAGATTGCTTTATATATCCTGCTTATGGGTTGTTGGGGGCATTTGGTCTGTCCCTAATGATAAAATCTTCACGAAAGCTGCTTCACATATTATAGGCAGGAACTATTATCTCCAGGAAGGTACTAAGGCAGCAGCCTTACAAGCCAAAGCTTCTAGGGCTGGTAAGTTCCAGTGTTGGTTAGAAAGTAACCTGTAATTTATTTTCATATTTGATAGAGAGGGCATTGGCTCAAAGCCATATAATGATAGATGTTGTATATATATACTTTTTTGATTATTACTTCCTCCATCACATAATATAAGAAAAATTTTTAAACTGTTTTAGCTTCAAAAACGTATTTATATTATGGGACGAAGTAGTAATATATTACCGTAGAACTATTGTTTTACGGTCCAAGGTTCAATAAGGACCCGTTGGAGATGCTCTTAGGTTAAGAGGTCGTACTTGTGCTTGATTACTTTTTCTGGGGAAAAACTTGGCCACGCATCAATCACATTTGATCCTTTTTCTCCAAATATGTGCGCATCTCCCAATATCGCATCTTAACTGACATTCCGAGACACATTCACTGATGATGATTCTTAGAACATGCGAGTGGCCGTATCGGAGGATAGAGCCGGTCGATCCCCGCATCGGACACATGATACACATGCATCCGGATCAACCACGCCCTCGGAGATAATAAAGCAGACGGCACCGCGGCTGGTCCATGCGCGTAGGTAGCAGATGTGCCCATCATCTTATCTCGCTATCCTGTCCGCTGTGCAGCGAGTATCGGGCAGTCGGCGGCGGCGGGCTGGCTGGCTGGTTCCCTCGTGTTTAATGAGGCGGATTGGGAATATACTAGTACTGGAATTTAACTCGGATCGGAACTGTAGAGGGCGGTGAGTGAAAGTTACTCCGGTATAGTGCTGCAGCAAGAACTGAACTTTCTGCACATGCCTTGATGTTTATACGCTCAGACAGATTTGGTTAGCCTGTTCTTTTGTTCATAGTAGAAAATCATCAGACCTCCGGTTGCTTCGTTTCTGAAGCATGGCGCGGCTGTAGTGCTGTTGGTGCTAGACTCCAGCCAATTTTTTTGGTAGGTCCGATCCAGCACTGTGCTGCTCGCCTACTCTGTAGCCTGGGGGCGTGCGGTCCACTGTATAGCCCCGCGGGCCGGCGGCGCCTCATGGCTTCCCGTTCACACGCACGGACACGCATGAAGTCTGAAGATGTCGATCTCCTGCCACGCACGTCCAATCGACACAACGCCGGGTCGGTCCCCGGGGGCGCAGCAACTGCAGAAGCGGGCGCAGGACAAGGAGGCATACACCATACTCTTGCTCCTCAGTCAGCGAACAAGCGCAGATCTCGCACCACGGCGGATGCCGGTGTTCCACGATGTATTGTCAAGGCACCGGGCCGACTCACAGCAACTCCAACGCGCCCACGTATTCTCCACAAGCATCTGTTTGGATGGAAACCGATACAAACCGCGACCCAACGCGTCGACACAAACAGATGAACGTTCGTTTTTTATCCATCCACGACCATTTCAGGCCTAATTTTGAATGGGGTTTGCGTCGGCGCGGACGCGAGCGACGACCGCCCTTGTCCTTCCCATGGCCCGCCAGTCGGTGGCATATTGAACCATAGCAAAGCCCAAATTTGAACATCAAATTCATGAACAATGACAACAAACGCTAGCAAATGAAGTACTGATCCGAAGGATTGCAAATTATTAGGACAAAATGATTAAAGACGATGTCTAGGCAATATCTTGACTGCATACATACATCATAGAGAAGAACAGCTACGAAGATGTTCCTATGTAATTTGGAACAGCAAAGAGACTAAGAGCTGGTCTGTAGTGATTAACACAATAATTCATGGTTAAGTAGTATTCTGGTGTTTCTCGCAAAAAATAGTATTTCCGTATGTTTTCTTTTGTTATAAGTAGCTTCTTTATGTACTTAACATAAAACATATATTTCATAAACTAATATGTACAAGATCAATATAATCATTCTAAGTTTCTCAATATTCTACAAAATCTAACTATATAATCATAAGATTTGAGTTTTTTCTTTGGTAGCTTCACCCCTCCTGAGATTTCTTTCAAACTCCGCCACTGGGTGGCAGTGTTTGGTCTGGAGTACCTGAGAGATCCAACTGCTATAGATACAACCCTGTTGTTGGTGATCAACACAAATAAGGGCTTTCCGAAGATGCTTGGTAGTACAGATTGTATGCACTGAAGTGGAATAACTGTCCATCTGCTTGGCAGGGGCAGTATAGGGGACATTTGAAAACTTACACTGTCATACTTGAGGTCGTTGCTTCACAAGATCTTTGGATTTGGCACTTTTTTGGCATGACCGACTCTCACAATGACACCAACGTGCTTCGGCGTTTTCTGATGTTTGGAAGGCTTGCAGAAGGCAACTGCCCAGATGTCAACATTGAGATAAATGGCTACCACTACAACAAAGGAAACTACCTAGCTGATGGTATTTATCCTCAGTGGACTACTCTTGTGAAGACAATCCCCAACCCGATAGGAGAGAAGAGGCAGAGATTTGCCCAAGCATAAGAGTGCTAGGAAGAATGTGGAGCATGATTTTGGTGTTCTTCAATCTCGGTGGGGCGTCGTTCAGTATCCTATTAGAACTTGAAGCACCAAGAAGTTGTGGGATGTGATGACTGCTTGTCTGACCATGCACGATATGATCATAGAGGATAAGCGTGTGGATGAAATCATGGACCAACGGTTTCAATATCAGGGTGAAAATGTTGTGCCTGGACATAGAGAAGCAGCAACATTTGCACAGTTCACCCAATTTCATCACGAAATGCGTAGTTGGGCACCTCACATTAAACTCCAGAATGATTTGGTTGAGCATATGTGGGCTCATCTTGGCAACCAATAGATGTGTCGGCTCTTTTTCTTTGCAATGTATTTGTGACAAATTAAATTTTATTTGATTTGTAAACTATGAGATTTTTATAAGTTGTAATAACTATGATATTTTACTTGGATGTGAATTATACGAACTTTGGGAAATTTTTGATATGTATGCAAAGCAAGTTGTAAAAAAATGACCATGCACACGAAAATGTGTCAGCCTATTAGGCCCACAGACCATCCAAACGCGAAAGGGTGCAGACGTCGCTCAGAATGCCAACCCAAAAGGACAGAAAGCAAACAAAAACCATGTATGTTTGCATCGACGTATTGGAGTTGCTCTTAGAAGCCGTTTGGTTTGTGCCTAGGACTGCCCTACCAAACTAGGGCGAGCAAATTAATTGGGGAGGGAATCAACCGCCGGTAGTTTTTTTTCATAAAAACAATACATCCAAGACTTTATTTATGGAAAGTAACAGCTAAATCATGTATGAGGATAGTTACAATTTCAATTGAAGGTTTCTCAAGCCAATCTAACATCAAAGAAAATCTAGCCAATCTAGCAAGCTCGCGAGAAACTTTATCCGCGTCTCTATTACAATGTTCGAACCTAGCTAAAGTAAAACCATCAACAAGATGATAGGAATCGTCGAAAATCGCCGCCACCATCAGCCGCCACTAGTTTGATTGCCCGCCATCCCCAAGCATGAAGTGGTAGGCGGGTAATTTTCAAGAAAAGCTTGTCCACGTTTATGTGGAAGTTGTTGTTAGAGTGTTTGTAGTCACACCTAGCTAATTTGACCCCTCAAATATTCGCGGGCGCGTCTGAACGCACCAGTTTTTTTCAAGAATACATGACTTTGTATTACTAGAGGGAGAAAAGAGTTTCTACAAGCATTGTTACAAAGCCGCTCAGAGGAGGGCCACCTCGGCTATGAAATGCAAGGAGTACTACTCGCTATATTATCCGTCGGTGCGTGCCTTAGCCCACAGCATAAATTTTACACCTATGCCCGCCGATACCACAGCCACCATGGAACTTTTTCGCGGACAGTAATTAGTCACCCCTCATTTTGCTGCCTTCGCAGCTATCCTCATGATATCTGATCCCTCGAAATCATGCGACCATACAACTGATAACCCACAAGTATAGGGGATCGCAACAGTTTTTGAGGATAGAGTATTCAACCCAAATTTATTGATTCGACACAAGGGGAGCCAAAGAATATTCTCAAGTATTAGCAGCTGAGTTGTCAATTCAACCACACCTGGAAAGTTTAGTATCTGCAGCAAAGTGTTTAGTAGCAAAGTAATATGATAGTAGTGGTAACGGTAGCAAAAGGTAACGATAGCAAAAGTAATATTTTTGGTGTTTTGTAGTGATGATAACAATAGCAACGGAAAAGTAAATAAGCGAAGAACAATATATGGAAAGCTCGTAGGCAATGGATCGGTGATAGAGAATTATGCCGGATGCGATTCATCATGTAACAGTCATAACCTAGGGTGACACAGAACTAGCTCCAATTCATCAATGTAATGTAGGCATGTAATCCGAATATAGTCATATGTGCTTATGGAAAAGAACTTGCATGGCATCTTTTGTCCTACCCTCCCGTGGCAGCGGGGTCCTAGCGGAAAATAAGGGATATTAAGGCCTACTTTTAATAGAGTACCGGACCAAAGCATTAACACATAGTGAATACATGAACTCCTCAAACTACGGTCATCACCGGTAAGTATCCCGATTATTGTCACTTCGGGGTTAACGGATCATAACACATAATAAGTGACTATAGACTTGCAAGATAGGATCAAGAACTCTCATATATTGATGAAAACATAATAGGTTCAGATCTGAAATCATGGCACTCGGGCCCTAGTGACAAGCATTAAGCATAGCGAGTCATAGCAACATCAATCTCAGAACATAGTGGAAACTAGGGATCAAACCCTAAAAAAACTAACTCAATTACATGATAAATCTCATCCAACCCATCACCGTCCAGCAAGCCTACGATGGAATTACTCACGCATGGCGGTGAGCATCATGAAATTGGTGATGGAGGATGGTTGATGATGACAATGGCGACGGATTCCCCTCTCCGCAGCCCCGAACGGACTCCAGATCAGCCCTCCCGGGAGGTTTTAGGGCTTGGCGGCGGCTCCGTATCGTAAAATGCGATGAATTCTTCTCCTCTATTTTTTTCTCCCCGAAACCAAATATATAGAGTTGGAGTTGAGGTCGGAGGAGCTCCAGGGGGCCCACGAGGTAGGGGGCGCGCCCCCACCCTCGTGGACAGGTGGTGGGCCCCCTGGTCTTCATCTTTTGCAGGGATTTTTTATTATTTCCAAAAAGATGTTTCGTGAAGTTTCAGGTCGTTCCGAGAACTTTTGTTTCTGCACATAAATAACACCATGGGAATTCTGCTGAAAACAGCGTCAGTCCGGATTAGTTCCATTCAAATCATGCAAGTTAGAGTCCAAAACAAGGGCAAACGTGTTTGGAAAAGCAGATACAGCGGAGACGTATCAACTCCCCCAAGCTTAAACCTTTACTTGTCCTCAAGCAATTCAGTTGAAAAACTGAAAGTGATAAAGAAAAACTTTTACAAACTCTGTTTGCTCTTGTTGTTGTGAATATGTAAAGCCAACATTCATGTTTTCAGCAAAGATTATGAAGTAACCATATTCACAATAACGCATAGGTCTCATGTTTACTCATATCAATGGCATAATCAACTAGCGAGCAATAATAATAAATCTCGGATGACAACACTTTCTCAAAACAATCATAATATGATATAACAAGATGGTATCTCGCTAGCCCTTTCTGAGACCGCAAAACATAAATGCAGAGCACCTTTAAAGATCAAGGACTCACTAGACATTGTAATTCATGGTAAAAGAGATCCAGTCAAGTCATACTCAATGTAAACTAACAGTAATGAATGCAAATGACAGCGGTGCTCTCCAATTGGTGCTTTTTAATAAGAGGATGATGACTCAACATAAAAGTAAATAGATAGGCCCTTCGCAGAGGGAAGCAGGGATTTGTAGAGGTGACAGAGCTTGGTTTTGAAATAGAGGTGAATAATATTTTGAGCGGTATACTTTCATTGCCAACATAACAACCAAGAGATGGCGATATCTTCCATGCTACACACATTATAGGCGATTCCCAAACAGAATGGTAAAGTTTATACTCCCCCTCCACCAACAAGCATCAATCCATGGCTTGCTCGAAACAACGAGGTGCCTCCAACTAACAAGAGTCCCAGGGGGAGTTTTGTTTGCAATTATTTTGATTTGATATGCATAAAGCATGGGACTAGGCATCCCGGTGACCAACCCTTTTCTCGTGAGTGAGGAGGGAAGTCCACTCCTCTTGAGAATAACCCGCCTAACATGAAAGATACAGACAACCCTAGTTGATACATGAGCTATTCGAGTATACAAAACAGGATATTTATTTGAGGGTTTAGAGTTTGGCACATACAAATTTATTTGGAACGACAGGTAGATACCGTATATAGGTAGGTATGGTGGACTCATATGGAATAACTTTGGGGTTTATGGAGTTGGATGCACAAGCAGTATTCCCGCTTAGTACAGGTGAAGGCTAGCAAAAGACTGGGAAGCGACCAGCTAGAGAGCGACAACAGTCATGAACATGCATTAAAATTAATCAACACCGAATGCAAGCATGAGTAGGATATAATCCACCATGAACATAAATATCGTGAAGGCTATGTTGATTTTGTTTCAACTACATGCATGAACATGCGCCAAGTCAAGTCACTTAAATCATTCAGAGGAGGATACCACCCTATCATACCACATCACAACCATTTTAATAGCATGTTGGCACGCAAGGTAAACCATTATAAGCTCCTAGCTAATCAAGCATGGCACAAGAAATTATGATCTCTAGTTGTCATGGCAAACATGTTTATTCATAATAGGCTGAATCAGGAATGATGAACTAATCATATTTACAAAAACAAGAGAGGTCGAGTTCATACCAGCTTTTCTCATCTCAGTCGGTCCATCATATATCGTCATAATTGCCTTTCATTTGCACGACCGAATGATGTGAATAATAATAATAGTGCGCGTGCATTGGACTAAGCTAGAATCTGCAAGCATTCAATAAACAGGAGAAGACAAGGCAATATGGGCTCTTTTGTCATATCAACAATTGTGCATATAAAAGCCACTTCAACAATTTAATCATGGTCTTCTCCTATCGACCCCCAAAGAAAAGAAAAGAAATAAAACTATTTACACGGGAAAGCTCCCAACAAGCAAAAGAATAACAGGAAATCTTCTTGGGTTTTTCTTTTTAATTACTACTACAAGCATGGAAAGTAGACTAATTAAAAGCTACAACTAATTTTTTTGTTTTTCTTAAGGTTTATTAAACACACAAGAAGAAAGCATAAAAAGGAAATTAAACTAGCATGGATGATACAATGAAAAAGTATGAGCACCGACAACTAGCAATGAGTGTGTGAACATAAATATAATGTCGGTGAGAAATACGTACTCCCCCAAGCTTAGGCTTTTGGCCTAAGTTGGTCTATGGCCATGGCTAGCCTGGCGGATATCCATAATAATAGTTGGGGTCGTACTGAGATGCAGCGGCTATCGCCTCCTGAGCTGCAGCGTGATGACGAGCGGCCTCCACCCTCCTCTCGTACTCATCTGCCTCCTCTCTGGTAATAACATATCTTCCTTTTGCCTGATAATCAAAGAAGACAGGAGCAGGGAGAGTAATACGGACAACACGCCGTCTGTCAAAAATTAGTCGATACTGGAGAGGTGATTCACTCCTCTCAACAAACTGGTGGTGAATCATAGCATTAAAATCTAGGTAAGCGGGAGGCAATTCAATATCATCCTCACGTATGGTTACACCAATAAAATCAGCTAAGCGGGTTGCATAAATTTTACCGAATAAATCTCCATTAAATCTATTATTATGCAACCTATGTGCAACAATGGCTCCCAAATTATAGGATTTGTCCCTTAACACGGCACTCCTAAGAATACTGAGGTCAGGGACACACATGTGACATGCCTCATCTTTACCATTAATGCATCTACCTATGAAGAGAGCAAAATAATGTATAGCAGGAAAGTGAATGCTCCCTATGGTAGCTTGTGTTATATCTCTAAATTCCCCCATAGTTATACTAGCAAGAAAATCTCTAAATTCAGATTTGCGAGGTTCCCTGACACTACCCCATTGTGGAAGTTTGCAAGCAGTGGTAAAATCCTCTAAGTCCATAGTGTAAGAATTTTCATAAAGATCAAGCAGGACAGTTGCAGAATTACATGAAGATGAAAATTCAAACCTCCTCACAAAGGAACTAGTGAGATAGTGATACTGGCTGCACTTTTCTTCCTCGAAGCTCACAAGATCAGCGTTACGCAAATATGCGTTAAATTCTTCCTTAATTCCTGCTCGATCCATAAAGTTTTCTGAAAGCCATTCACAAGGACGCACTGGAGCGTCTCTTGGTGGTTCTTCATCAGCATCACGCATTGCAAGCCTGGGTCCTTGCTTCCTTGAAGAACCACCTTGGTACATTTTCCTAAGCATATTTCTTCCTCTGAAAATTTTCTAAAATTTTTAGTAACTTTAAACAAAAGTGAACCAAGCTCAACAAAATTGATAGCAACAACTCCTACAAGTGCCTAGAGCCTATATCATGCATTAGAACTACTTTTGACCATATAAATTTGACATGCAAGCTCAAGAACATGGTCACCTAGGCAGCACAAATTTGCAATGAATAAAGCACTAGAACAAAAACTAGTTGGACCAATGGAGGAGTCACATACCAAGAAACAATCTCCCCAAGCAGTTTTGTGAGAGGTGCTTTGAGCAAGGAGATCGAAAATGGCAGCAAAATGAGCTTGGACTCGGGTTTGAGCTGGATATTCGTGTTTGTGGGAGGAAGGAGTGTGTGGGTGCAAGGATAAGTGGAGGAGGGCCACCATGGGCCCACGAGGCAGGGGGCGTGCCCAGGGGGTAGGGCGCGCCCCTGACCCTCGTGGCCAGGTGCCAGCTCCTCCTGCTGTGTTCTCAGTGCCAAATATTCTCAAATATTTCAGAAAAAAAATCATATTTAAATTTCAGGGCATTTGGAGAACTTTTATTTTCGGGGTATTTTTATATTGCACGGATAATTCAGATAACAGACAGAAAGTACTATTTATTTTATTTAATATAAATAACAGAAAGCAAAAGTGGGGTACAAAAGGTTGTGCCTTCTAGTTTCATCCATCTCATGCTCATCAAAAGGAATCCACTAACAAGGTTGATCAAGTCTCATTAACAAACTCCTTCCGAATAACATGGAACCGGAGAAATTTCGAATAACACTATGTTGCCTCAACGGGGATATGCACATCCCCAATAATAATATCATATTTCTTCTTAACAGTAGGAAGAGGAAATTCTAAACCTCCAAATATAATCGATGGAATTTTTCCAATAGAGTTGATACTATGAACTTGAGGTTGTTTCCTCAGAAAGTGTACCGTATGCTCATTACCATTAACATGAAAAGTGACATTGCCTTTAGTGCAATCAATAACAGCCCCTGCAATATTCAAAAGGGGTCTTCCAAGAATAATAGACAACTATCGTCCTCAGGAATATCAAGAATAACAAAGTCCGTTAAATAGTAACGTTTGCAACTACAACATGCACATCCTCACAAATACCGACAGGTATAGCAGTTGATTTATCAGCCATTTGCAAAGATATTTCAGTAGGTGTCAACTTATTCAAATCAAGTCTACGATATAAAGAGAGAGGCATAACACTAACACCGGCTCCAAGATCACATAAAGCAGTTTTAACATAGTTTCTTTTAATAGAGCATGGTATAGTGGGTACTCCTGGATCTCCAAGTTTCTTTGGTATTACACCCTTAAAAGTATAATTAGCAAGCATGGTGGAAATTTCAGCTTTCGGTATCTTTCTTTTATTAGTAACAATTTCTTTCATGTACTTAGCATAATGATTCATTTTGAGCATATCAGTTAACTGCATACGCAAAAAGATAGGTCTAATCATTTCAGCAAAGCGCTCAAAATCCTCATCATCCTTTTTCTTGGATGGTTTGGGAGGAAAAGGCATGAGTTTCTGAACCCAAGGCTCTCTTTCCTTTCCGTGTTTCCTAGCAACAAAGTCTTTCTTATCATAATGTTGATTCTTTGATTATGTGTTATCAAGATCAACAGCAGGTTCAATTTCTACATCATTATCATTACTAGGTTGAGCATCATCATGAACATTTTTATTAACATTATCACTAGTTTCAGGTTCATTACCAGATTGTGTTTCAGCATCAGAAATAGAAATATCATTTGGATTCTCAGGTGTTTCAGCAATAGGTTCACTAGAAGCATGCAAAGTCCTATCATTTTTCTTTTTCTTCCTTTTAGAAGGACTAGGTGCATCTATATTATTTCTTTGAGAATCTTGCTCAATTCTCTTAGGGTGGCCTTCAGGATACAAAGGTTCCTGAGTCATTCTACCAGTTCTAGTAGCCACTCTAATAGCATAATCATTATTCTTACTATTCAATTCATTAAGCAAATCATTTTGAGCTTTAAGTACTTGTTCTACTTGAGTGGTAACCATAGAAGCATGTTTACTAATAAGTTTAAGTTCACCTTTAACATTAGCCATATAATCACCCAAGTGTTCAAGCATATTTGAATTGTATTTCAATTGTCTACCAAAATAAGCATTAAAGTCTTCTTGCTTAGCCATAAATTTATCAAACTCATCTAAGCATGGGCTAGCAAATTTAGTAAATGGGATTTCAGCTTTATCATATCTATAGAGAGAATTTACCTTTACTACCTGTGTCGGGTTATCAAGATCATGAGTTTCTTCAACAGGTGAAGGATTAAGATCATATGTTTCTTCAACAGGTGGTAAATTAAGACCGTGTATTTCTTCAATAGGAGGTAAATTCTTAACATGTTCAGCTTTAATACCTTTTTCTTTCATAGATTTCTTTGCCTCTTGCATATCTTCAGGGCTGAGAAATAGAACACCTCTCTTCTTCGGGGTTGGTTTAGGAATAGGATCAGGAAGTGTCCAATTATTTTCATTTGTCATCATATTATTCAATAGAATTTCAGCTTCATCCGGTGTTCTTTCCCTGAAAACAGAACCAGCACAACTATCCAGGTAATCTCTGGAAGCATCGGTTACTCCATTATAAAAGATATCAAGTATTTCATTTTTGTTAGGAGGATGATCAGGCAAAGCATTAAGTAATTGGAGAAGCCTCCCCCAAGCTTGTGTGAGACTCTCTTCTTCAATTTGTACAAAATTAAATATATATATATCCCTTGAAGCAGCTTGTTTCTTATGAGCAGGGAAATATTTAGTAGAGAAGTAATAAATCATATCCTGGGGACTACGCACACAACCAGGATCAAGAGAATTAAACCATATCTTAGCATCACCCTTTAATGAGAACGGAAATATTTTAAGGATATAAAAGTAGCGAGTTCTCTCATCATTAGTGAACAGGGTGGCTATATCATTTAATTTAGTAAGATGTGCCACAACAGTTTCAGATTCATAGCCATGAAAAGGATCAGATTCAACCAAAGTAATTATATCAGGATCAACAGAGAATTCATAATCCTTATCAGTAACACAGATAGGTGAAGTAGCAAAAGCAGGGTCAGGTTTCATTCTAGCATTAAGAGATTGCTGCTTCCATTTAGCTAATAATTTCTTAAGATCACTTCTATTATTACAAGCAAGAATAGCTCTAGCAGATTCTTCATCCAGAACATAACCCTCAGGAACAACAGGCAATTCATAAGTATTAGGGGCAGAGTCTTCATAATCACTATCTTCAATATAATCAGTTTCAATAATTTCATTCTCTCTAACCCTAGCAAGTTGTTCATCAAGAAATTCACCAAGTGGCACAGTAGTATCAAGCATAGAAGTAGTTTCATCATAAGTATCATGCATAGCAGAAGTGACATCATCAATAACATGCGACATATCAGAACGAATAGCAGAAGCAGGTTTAGGTGTCGCAAGCTTATTCAAAACAGAAGGTGAATCAAGTGCAGAGCTAGATGGCAGTTCCTTACCTCCCCTCGTAGTTGAGGGATAAATCTTGGTTTTTGGATCTCTCAAGTTCTTCATAATGATAAGCAGATATAAATCCCAAGTGACTCAAAGAATAGAGCTATGCTCCCCGGCAACGGCGCCAGAAAATAGTCTTGATAACCCACAAGTATGGGGATCGCAACAGTTTTCGAGGGTAGAGTATTCAACCCAAATTTATTGATTCGACACAAGGGGAGCCAAAGAATATTCTCAAGTATTAGCAGCTGAGTTGTCAATTCAACCACACCTGGAAACTTTAGTATCTGCAGCAAAGTGTTTAGTAGCAAAGTAATATGATAGTAGTGGTAACGGTAGCAAAAGGTAACGATAGCAAAAGTAATATTTTTGGTGTTTTGTAGTGATGATAACAATAGCAATGGAAAAGTAAATAAGCGAAGAACAATATATGGAAAGCTCGTAGGCAATGGATCGGTGATAGAGAATTATGCCGGATGCGGTTCATCATGTAACAGTCATAACCTAGGGTGACACAGAACTAGCTCCAATTCATCAATGTAATGTAGGCATGAATTCCGAATATAGTCATACGTGCTTATGGAAAAGAACTTGCATGACATCTTTTCTCCTACCCTCCCGTGGCAGCGGGGTCCTAGCGGAAACTAAGGGATATTAAGGCCTCCTTTTAATAGAGTACCGGACCAAAGCATTAACACATAGTGAATACATGAACTCCTCAAACTACGGTCATCACCGGTAAGTATCCCGATTATTGTCACTTCGGGGTTAACGGATCATAACACATAATAAGTGACTATAGACTTGCAAGATAGGATCAAGAACTCTCATATATTGATGAAAGCATAATAGGTTCAGATCTGAAATCATGGCACTCGGGCCCTAGTGACAAGCATTAAGCATAGCAAGTCATAGCAACATCAATCTCAGAACATAGTGGAAACTAGGGATCAAACCCTAACAAAACTAACTCGATTACATGATAAATCTCATCCAACCCATCACCGTCCAGCAAGCCTATGATGGAATTACTCACGCACGGCGGTGAGCATCATGAAATTGGTGATGGAGGATGGTTGATGATGACGATGGCGACGGATTCCCCTCTCCGCAGCCCCGAACTGACTCCAGATCAGCCCTCCCGAGAGGTTTTAGGGCTTGGTGGCGGCTCCGTATCGTAAAACGCGATGAATCCTTCTCCTCTATTTTTTTCTCCCCGAAACCAAATATATATAGTTGGAGTTGAGGTCGGAGGAGCTCCAGGGGGCCCACGAGGTAGGGGGGTGGACAGGTGGTGGGCCCCCTGGTCTTCATCTTTTGCAGGGATTTTTTATTATTTCCGAAAAGATGTTCCGTGAAGTTTCAGGTCATTCCGAGAACTTTTGTTTCTGCACATAAATAACACCATGGCAATTCTGCTGAAAACAACGTCAGTCTGGGTTAGTTCCATTCAAATCATGCAAGTTAGAGTCCAAAACAAGGGCAAAAGTGTTTGGAAAAGTAGATACGACGGAGACGTATCAACAACATACTAGTAATTGCATAGATCAATACACTTAGCAACAAACGGATATAATTCACGTACTAGAAGACGGACAATAGTCATCATACACCAAAATATCTCATAGTTCATAGCCAGACAATACTAATTCATACTAAAAATACCAGATAAAACTATTGGGGAACGTTGCATGGGAAACAAAAAATTTCCTACGCTCACCAAGATCAATCTAGGAGATGAACATCTACGAGAGGAGAGATTGCATCTAAATACCCTTGTAGATGCTAAGCGGAAGCATTAAGAAACGCGGTTGATGTAGTCGAACATCTTCGCAATCCAATCATGATCCGTCCCGCGAACTCCCGATCTAGCGCCGAATGGACGGCACCTCCACGTTCAACACACGTACGGCTTGACGATGGCTTCACCTCCTCGATCCAGCGAGCGATGGTGAAGTGGTAGCTCGAGTCCTCCAGCAGCATGACGGCGTGATGGCGGCGGTGGTGGAGAAATCTCAGCAGAGCTTCGCTAAGCACTACGGAGAAGAAGATGGACTACGAGGGAGAGGAAGGGAAGCACTGTGGCGTGGAGATGTGCTCATGGGGTCCGGCTGCCCTCTCTCCACATCTCTATATATAGGGGGAAGGGAGGAGGAGGAGGCGCCCTAGGGTTTCCCCTAGGGGCGGCAGCAACAAGGGCAACCCTAGATCGGTTTCGGGTGGCCCCCCTAGGTGCCTTGCGCCGCAAGCAAGGGGGAGGCAGCCCTAGGGGCGCACCAACCCTCCTGGTTACGTGAGATGGGGTGGGAGGGGCGCACAACCCCTTAGTGGACTGGTGTGCCCCCTCCCTTTGGCCCATGAGCCCCCCACACTTGCCCCCCCCCCCCCCGAAACCCCTTTCGATCACACTAGCCAACACTCGGTACCCCCGGAACACTTCCGGATCCGATTCCCTTCGTCCAATATATCGATCTTCACCTCCGGACCATTCCGGAGTTCCTCGTCATGTCTGGGATCTCATCCGGGGCTCTGAACAACCTTCGGTAACCACCATAATGACTCAACTATACTTATATCGTCACCAAACGTTAAGTGTGTAGACCCTACGGGTTTGAGAACTATGCAGACATGACCGAGACACCTCTACGGTTAATAACCAATAGCGGGACCTGGATGCCTATATTGGTTCCTACATATCCTACGAAGATCTTATCGGTTGAACCTCGATGTCAAGGATTTGGCTAATCCCGTACGGAGTTCCCTTTGTCTATCGGTATGTTACTTGCGTGAGATTCGATCATCGGTATCTCCATACCTAGTTCAATCTCGTTACCGGCAAGTCTCTTTACTCGTTCCATAATACAAGATCCCATGGCTAACTCTTAAGTCACATTTCTTTGCAAGCTTATCATGATATTGTATGACCGAGTGGGCCCAGAGATACCTCTCTGTCATACGGAGTGGTAAATCCCAGTCTTGATTCATGCCAGCTCAACAGACACCCTCAGAGATACCTGTAGACCACCTTTATAGTCACCTAGTTATGTTGCGACGTTTGGTACACACAAGGTATTCCTCCAGTGTCAGTGCGTTGCATGATCTCATGGTCATAGGAACATATACTTGACATGCAAAAATGATAGCAATAAACTTGACACAATCATATGCTACATTTATAGTTTGGGTCTTGTCCATCACATCATTCTCCTAATGATGTGATCCCATTATCAAATGACAACTCATGTCCATGGCTAGGAAACCATAGCCATCTTTGATCAACGAGCTGGTCCAATAGAGGCTTACTAGGGACATGTTGTTGTCTATGTATCCACACATGTATTTTAGTTTCCGATCAATACAATTCTAGCATGGATAATATACAATTATCATGAACAGGGAAATATGATAATAAATAATTTATTATTGCCTCTAGGGCATAGTTCCAACAAAACAGAGATGGACAAGGGCGGAAGAAAACACGATTTCCTCGTCGGCCCCTTCCCCTTGTGGTCGTAGATGTAGATTTACCCCTTTGTGTAGGCGTCGACGGCAAGAAGGGAAGAGTCTATGGAGCTGGAGCCGTCGGAGTGAGGAGATGACGTTGGCCATCCTCCAGACTGCACGCACCTACACCTTCGCTAGTCAGATGGCGTTCGCTTTCTCCGCCTCCTCGGGCTCTGACTGCTCGATGGTGAGCCGGAGGGCTTTGGAATTTCTGCGACAGAGCCACCGCGCGCCGATCTCCGCCGAGGCGAGGGAGCAGCAGAGGACCGTCGCAAGGAGCCAGTCCTCTAGATCCACCGACGTGCACGCTAGCGCGGCGGGCGGACAATGCCTCCCCGCCACCGTCATCTCGCATGCCCGCTGCCTCTCATGGCATGCGGTCCGCATCTAGGATTCATGCGTCTGTGTCCTTGCCGATGTCGACTCAGGCACGAGGAGCCAATGGTGGCCAGGGATTATGTGTAGAGCAGGTAGAGAATGCGAAGAGGGGTGTGGTGGCTACGGATCAAGAGGGGCGTGAAGCGCCTGGAATAGAGTGTGACTATCATGTGCCGTCCTCACAGTACGGCATCAGGCGATGCAGGAGGCATGGAGCCAGAGCTTTCGTTACCACCCCGGTCCAGCTGCGACTGGCGTAGCACGATGCAGAGGGAGAGCTCCTCCACATCATTGCGGGTGTCGGATCTACTATCAGAAGGGAAGGAGACAGAGAGAAGTGGAGTGGAATGAGCTTTGACTATGCTCTAGGGTTCGTCTCGAGTGAGGATATATGTGGGGTCGAGGGCCAGGGCGGGCCAGTCTAACTTGGTGAACGCGCCCAGGCTTTCCCATACCCGTCCTAGATTTGGGCTGGATTTGAGGTTGTCAGTCAGCCCAGACGTCCGCAGCCAGTTTGAGAAGGCCAGCTAGGTCATGGTTTGGTCACCGGCACTCTTTCTGCTAGTTCAATTTGGGAAGCCCAGCCATGAAAAATGCACTATGATGAAGTACCTATTTTTTAGAATCTGCTATGACCTCAGGCCCCTTTGGTTGGGATTTTAGCTTTTCATCAGTAAAGTTGAGCCACAAAGTTGAACCAAATGGAGCCTAAATTATGTACCCGTGCCAAAAAAACAAGGGGGAAACGGTGTGCATTATTGTGGTGTGAGCCTTCTTTCTGCATGGCCTTATATTATCATAAGCCAGAAATGGTGCGTGCTAAGGAGAAATTGCCATCAAAGTGAGCCGAGCAGCCGAGTGACGTGCGAGCGCTACTACTTGGCTGAGTGCCAACGCATAGATGTGCTTGTAGGAGGAATTTCACCATTGGGAGTTGGTGTCTTTAACATTTTCACGTATGAACTGAAGTCGTGTTGGCTAATGAAATTAGAACGAAGATTCCTATATGAGAACGTTGATTCTCAAACACTAGTTGGACCTACATGCACGCATGAGCCCGCCAATGTGCCAAAGTTTCTCTTCGGTATTTTTCTCTACAAAGACCCTTTTGGTTCAGAATGAATGATGATCCAAAGTCCATGTCATTCGCTTTACTACACTTTATTTTTAAACATCCATAGCATGCGACTAGACCTCGGAGAAAGTGGTAAAGGCAATGCCCCCCGATAAAGCACCGGGCCGGATGGATTCACGGAGAGATTCTATACCACGTGCTGGCACATAATTAAGGAGGACCTCATGAGGGCTTTTGCCATGTTCCACCGAGGTGACATGTGTGGAATTCATGCAATCAACAACGCCATTGTTACCCTACTACCTAAGGTGGATGGCGTGGTGGACGTGAAAGATTTTCGGCCCATGAGCCTTGTACATGGAGCGATAAAAATCTTTGACAAAGCTCTAGCAAACAGATTGGTGATCGAGCTACCTAGGCTAGCTGGAAACCACAATAGTGCCTTTGTCAAAGGGCGGTCGATACACGATAATTTCATGTTGGTCCAATGCACTGCCCGTCGACTCCATGCACTAAAAGGGGCCACAATTATGCTCAAGTTGGACATATCTAAAGTGGTTGACATAGTTCAGTGGTCGTTCCTTGTGGAGGTTCTTACAAAATTGTGCTTTGGCACACGGTGGCTTAATATGGATCTGTGGGATCCTAGCTATTTCTTCCACAAGAGTCGTGGTGAATGGAATTCCGGGACAACCGGTATACAACCACAGAGGCTTTCAACAAGCAAAGTTTGCGCATGTTCGCGGACGATGTTATGATATTCATCAAGCCAAAATGATACGATTTTACAAGCTTGTGGTATGCTTCTCCAACTCTTTGGGGATGCTTCGGGCCTTCGAGTCAACCTCACGAAGAGTGCTGCACTTTCGATCAGGTGCACTACGGAAACCATGCAGCGAACGAGTGACATCCTTGGGTGCGTGATAGGCGCGTACCCATGCAAGTACCTGGGACTATCCCTCACCATCAGGAAGCAATCTACAACCCATATGGTCGGACTTGTGGGACAACTAGCTGGCTACCTACCGTCATGGTATGCAGCGAACATGCCCAAGAGCGGGCAAATGATCCTAGTGCAAACACTACTCTATGCTATTCCGATCCACTCAATGATGGCGCTTGATATCCCTCAGAAAATTATCATCGTTGTGACAAAGATTTGCAGAGGTTTTTGTGGTGTGCGAAGGAAAGTGCAACTGGGGGGCAGTGTATGGTGGCTTGAGAAGTTATCTGCTAGCCCAAATGGTCAGTAGGTCTTGGAATACCGAACCTTCGATGGCTGAATATTGCGGTGCATGCTCGATGGCCATGGCTGCAACGGGCTAACATGACAAGACCGTGAATTGAGTTCCAAATTACAATGCCTGACGAATCGAGGAAGATCGTACAAGCGGTGGCACATTCGATCGTTGGTAACAGCAGATCAACACTTTTTTTGTGAAGATAGGTGGATGGTTCGATTCAGAGTTCAAGAGGTGGCGCCCGACGACTATGTTGACTTGAGGGCCATAGGAACACACACGGTCTACCAGGCTATATCCGACGGGGCCTGGGCATCAAACATTGGCACAGAGCTATTGTAGTGCCCACTTCAAGAGTACCTCAGCCTTTGGACGCAGCTGACGGTGGTACATCTGGACAAGGGAGCAGCGGACGTCGTTTCTTGTGGCATGGGAACTGAACGATGAGTTCTCGGTGCATTCGGCATGTGCGGCAAAGTTCTGGGGCAGAGGTCCTACCAACGACGGAGTTCACATGGAAATCCAGGGCCCCGATGCAATGTAGATTCTTCGTATGGCTTGCACTATAGAACATGTGTTGGACCTCCAACAGGCTCACACGCTGTGGGTTGGATCCCCAAGAAACATGTCCCTTCTGCGCACAAGAAGAAGAGCTCATTGACCACATCCTACTTGATTGCATTTTTTGTGAGGCAAGTGTAGTCGGTGATATGCCGCGCACTCGACAAGGAGGAGTGGGTTTCACCTAGGGGCTTGAGCTTGGTCGTATGATGCAACAACAAGCAAGAAACCAGCTTGGGGCAGAAAGACATGCAAGTGATTTCATCTTGGTCATGTGGGAGCTATGAAAGCACTGCAACGCAATTGTGTTTGATGGTGTTGCGCCTTCACTACCAAACCTCATACAGAAGATAGAGAATGAGGGAAGAACGTGGCAAAAGGTGGGTATCCTAAAGGGACATGTGGACGCTTTCTTTGACGAGCTAGTGAGGTGGGCAATCGAGAGGAACTAGAGGTTCATAGCTAGGTAGAGTGGATAGGTGGATTTGGTATTCATGTAATATGTAATTTCCAAATGTAGAGGGGCTCTCCACCCCATTTCCTTCTTCAATATATATAGTACACACACTCATGCGTATTCAAGAAAAAGAATCATGTTGATTTGCTGGGAAATCCGGCAAGAGAGAAATAAGGGCACATCCAGAAACAAGATCCCAGCCACTCGTAACATCATTGATGCAATTCGAAGAAACCTTGAATAATGGAGGCTAATGGGTACGCGCCAAATTCAGAGCCCCCTTGGGGATATCACGTGAAAGTGTAGCCTAGACTAGTGTCATGCTTTTCACTGTACCTTCTTTACTTTTTCTTGACCATCCACCGATCAGTTGATCAACATTGTTTCTCGTCTTCTATCTTGAAAATCAATGATAAGCCAACATCATGCTGGATCTTTTAAAAAAACTTTATGTGTAAGAAGAGAAATGGCATGTACAAATGTTCAGTTCTAGGTGGCAAAGGTAGACCTCTCCCTTTTGAATATCTTTCCATTTCTAAGGCCAACTCCAATCGGCCGACCCAAATGGACGCAATTTTTGTCCGCTTTATCCCCTTTGGTCGGCCGGGCGGACACGATTGTCTGTTTGCATCTATGCGCCTGTAGGTGCGCCCAACCGCCGCAACGCATTTCAAACATTCCACATATTTAAAACTAAAAAATACATAAAAAATAAAATTTAACTTATATATTACATTAAGTCCAAAAGTCCCGGCCATACTCGTCACCGTACATTAAACTTAAACTAAAAACATAAAAAATAATTAAACCCTAGATCAGTCATCGCCGCCGTCTAGGAAATTTTTTCCGTCTCAACCAAAACGGATAGGAGCAGACCAAATTTGGTGCTACGTTGGAGTTGGCCTAAGGACCCGGATATTCCATGCTACAAAGAACACCACTTCAAAGAGGAGAGGGTGTTCACTGCTCTTGAGAGCATCATCAATGCATCATCTGTATAAGTCAAGATCCTATGAGTGAAGCTGCAAGACAAGAACAAATGGTACCTGTTTTCATGAGCCCGAATATGAAAAGTAACACAATGGTTTTCATCCTGAGGAGAACACCAATGTCTTCCAAGGAGCATGTATCGAGTATTTAGGTGGACGGTCAAATGCAAAGAGACATGCAAAAACCTTGATCTTTATTGTGTACCTGCTCTACCATACCCATTTGTAAAGCTCATCAATGGGGCAGATACTTGTGCATCATACAGTAGAACCTCTTAGCGGAGAAGGAGCTATTAGGTCATGGCTACCTCTGAACATCAAACATGGTTGTCTTACGATGAAGGCCAAGGAACCAACCTTCCAGAAGTTGCAATTCATCGCCTCAACAAAAATTGGCAGATGCAATAAAGTAGCATCATTAGAGGTCTCCAAAAAAAACTTCCATTGAAAATTTGTCATCCAACGCAAAAGAGAACAGTTTGGCCAACATTGGCGAAGGGGATGTGTAGAAACCTCAAGCAACTATGCATATCAGATGAGAACAAGGCAAAATCTCCCATGACAATCTTGATTAAAGAGATGATCCTATATATGTTAATCTTGATTATAGATATGTCCCTAAACTGGTCATTAAGTTACAACATATCTCACCACCAAAGCAATGGTGGCAGAGACCTTAAAAAATGAAATTGTGTGTCCAATCATGTTTTCGTTGTCGCAGTGGGAAGGATAATATTTTTAGAAAATGTACCAACTGTTGGAACCTATTGAAGATCATAAAAGGGGGTACCACAACTAAATCTTTATTTTTTTCATTTCTAAAGAGGCAATGTTTTTTCTCCTATACATGAAGTAGACTTCTAGTCACGGATACAAACAAGATTAGTCATATAATGTGTATGAAAACACAAAAGTGATGCTTCACCGCTTAGCACTCAAGGCTAGAGTGAAACTGTTGGGGATATAACTATTGGGTTAACCTGCCCAGGAGGGGCCGGGTTAAGCCATGGCGGTCTACTAAGACAAATCCCATGGAGGCGCTGAAGATGGCGGTTCACTATGAAGACTCATTAAAAGGCCCAAGGCCCAGAGTCAGCTTAAAGCCCATTAGTATAAACCACAATATAGGTATGACTTGTATTATAAGGCATGTGTATTTGGTCACCGAGCCGGACACGTTATATGAGCCGGCCGGGACTCTGTAAAGCCGGTGGGCGTCAACCTGTGTATATAAAGGGACAACCCAGCGGCGGTTTAGGAGAGAGAGAACAGATCGAAAGCTAGGTCAAGCGTATTCGCTCCCTGGTAATCGAGACTTAAGCCATACCATCTCAACTGGAGTAGGCCTTTACCTTCACCGCAAGGGGCCGAACCAGTATAAACTCCTGTGTCCTTTGTCTCGTTTAACCCCTTTAAGCTAACCTAGTGTGATGGCTCCACGACTAAGTCCTCACACTAGGACATCTGCCGTGACAATTCCACAACAGTTGGCGCCCACCGTGGGGCCAGCGCACGGTGGTTTTGAGTTCTTGAAGGGCAACTTCGAAGGGATCAAGGGATACAATGTGGGCCGGATGACCAAGAGTCGTCGCGGCAAGCTCTACATCGACGATGCGGGTTGGGGTCCCAAGGCCGGCTCAATTGAGTACGGGTATCGGGTCCCCTTCGGCGGAATCCACGTCTTCATCGGCAAGATCGGCGAGCCAGGCCCTGAGCCGGACATCTGCACCGACATCATCGAAACGGCTCAGCGTGCGAGACCCGCCCGAGTTCAGCCTGCTGTGAAACGTGCCTTCGTGGGATTTATCCATGGAGCAGAATTTGAGGGAGGATCCATGTCTGGCGATAAGACGAAGATCTACTCTGATGGTGAGTCGTCCATGGGTGAGAATACTTCATTGTGTCAACTATAGGACAGCAGGCTTGGGGGCTGTTCCGATGGCGACAGTATTCCGAACCCCTATGAGCCGCCGAACCGGGTCGCGATTTTCATGGCCAGTACACAGTCAGTGCAGAATTCTTCAACTGTGGCAGCAATGGTTTCCGGGTCACCAGTGGCGACGGTGGCTGGGGCAGGAGGCCCCGCGCGCCTGCCGGCTCAGGTCCTGTCCAATTTATTGGACACTTTGACAACATTATTGACAGCAGAGGTTAACCCGGCAAATCAAGCTCAGCATAACGCGGAAGTCGCGAAGCTATGAGATGAGATAGCTCAAGCCAAGGAGGATCTGGCAGCGGAGGACGCGAGGTTGACTGTAGAAAGAACCACCTTGGAGGTCAGGCGCAAAGAATCCAGGTCGATTCCTTCTGGCTCTCGTTGGATCAGAATGCATCAAATGAAGTTTTGAGGAGAAGGCACTGAAGCCGTCTGCCTCCGGTTTACGAGGCAGGAAATCTCTTCAATACACCTGGTGCAGGGACCAGTTACCCACCAGGGGTGAATTGGGCAGCGGCCGCGCCTGGGATTGGAGCACCGGCTCAACCACGCACGGCTGACCCACCCCGTCAGAATAACATCCCACCACAACACTTGCCGACACCGTCGGATCATTACTCTAACCCTTTGGATAACATGATTGCTACGGCGTCGCGCTTGGCGGCTCTCCCGGTGGAAGGCGAGTCTCCAGCCACGGTTGAAACGCGGAGGGCTGGAGAGCTTCTTCAGATAGCATTGGTTCAGTAGGAGGCTTATTCTTACAATCGTGAGAGGATCCATTCAACCCCTCGCCCAAGCCAGAGTTATAGTAGACACGTGGACTCCCCAGCGGTGTCAAGAAGCGAGCGGCGTCGTAACCCGCCATGTGTAAATGAACTGCCCCGTAACACTCAGGCCTTGATGGATCATGATAGAGTATGTCGGGAGGCTGAGCTGGTGGCTCAGCACGCGACTCATCAACCATCTCCAGTTTATCCAACAACCTCGGTGGAGGCAGGCATGACCTCTCGAAGCACGGGTGTACCATGCTTGGTGCCGGCTCTACGTAATGAGTGTTTGCCTAAGGACTTCAAAGGACCGCATAAAGTGCCCAACTATGCAGCAGACTTACCCCCTGAGGCGTGGATTGAGAGTTACGAGATGGCCATGGAGCTACTGGAGGTCAGCTATGCCGCATGTGCTAAATATTTCACCATGATGTTGGATGGGACGGCCCGTACTTGGCTGAAGGGACTGCCTGCCAACTCAATTGGATCGTGGGATGAGTTGAAGGCCCGGTTCATCTAGAATTTTAAGGATACATGCAAATAACCCATGTCGGTTGTGGACTTAGATGCCTGTGCCCAAGAGGAGGGCGAATCAACAACCCATTGGGTGCGCCGGGTCAAAGCCATCCTACATTCTTCAAATAACATCAATGCCGGTTCAGCAGTCCTCATGTTAGAGAAGAATTGCTGATTTTTGCCTCTTAAACAGAAGTTAGGACGGCTCAAGCACCACTGTAACAATATGGGGGAACTGATGGCGGATCTAATTAAATATGTCAACTCTAATAGTAGCAAGGACCCCGAGTCTGATGATGAAAAGCCGGGAAAGGGAAGGAAGAGCGGCAACGCCAAGGGCCAGAATCATAATCAGGCGAGCCAGCCTAGCAACGGTAAACGCAAGGCTGATAATAATTCAGATTTTGTGGCCAATACCAAGACGCAGAACAATGGTCAACGTCGTAAAGGAAAGCCACCCCCTCGGGCAGGAGGGTCAGGTGTAAACCTGCAGTATCTGATGAATCAGCCTTGCCCAAAGCATGGTTCATGGGACAAGCCATCCATGCACCTTTGGAAGGACTGCCACATTATGAGAGAGTTCAAGAATTCGGACTTGTTCCAAAACAATCATGGTCCAGGAGGCGGCTCAGGTTCCAGTTCTCAGGGCCCGGGTTACGGTGGTGGCGGTTCTAATACCGGTTTTTGGGTAACCAAGGCAATCAAGGCAATCAGGGCGGTTATCATCACCAGTCCGGTCAGAGGAATCAGCAACAACAATCTGGATATCAGAGTAACCCGAAGCAATTGAATAGTGGGCAGTACCATGTCTTCACCACAAGTTTATGCAAGCAGGATCAAAAGCTCCATAAAGGGTTGCGAACGCCATTGAGCCGGCAGTTCCTAGTTACTTGCGTTGGTCTGAGCAGCCCATTGTGTGGAGTCGTGAGGATCACCCGCCCCGGGTTGATAATCCGGGTCACTTGGCTTTGGTGGTAGCGCCTCAAGTTGGAGGATATAAATTCACTAAGGTACTCATGGACGGAGGAAGCATCATCAATATCCTTTATTATGAAACCTTCTGTCGCATGGGGTTAACTGATAAAAATCTTAAGCCATCAAACACTGTCTTTCACGGTGTGGTGCCTGGTAAGTCAGCATACCCGGTTGGAAAAATAGCTATGAAGGTTGCATTTGGGGATGATTACGATTCCAGATCTGAGACGTTGACCTTTGAAGTGGTGAAGATCAAGAGCCCTTACCATGCTCTGCTTGGACAACCAACTTATGCTAAGTTTATGGCAAGCCCTTGTTATGTTTATCTGCAGCTCAAAATGCCGGGTCACAAGGGGACCATCACGGTGCATGGAAGCCAGAAGATAGCTTTGGAGTGCGAGGAAGGTGATGCAGCCTACGCTGAGTCCGTCTGTGCAATAGAGGAGTTGAAGTTTTACAAAGATAATGTTGACCCGGCTGATATAACATCTTTGAAGAAGCCAACTACGGAGCATGATCCGGTCTTGAAGTTTAAGTCGGCGGATGATACTAAGCTAGTTGATTTTGTTCCTGGCGGTTCATCCAAACAGTTCAGCATCAGTGCTAATCTGGATCCAAAATAGGAAAGTGTGCTCATCGAGTTCATCCATGAGAACCAGGACATCTTTGCATGGAAACCTTCTGACATGCCAGGTGTACCGAGGGAACTCGTTGAGCACACTCTTAATATTGATCCAAAGTTTAAACCTGTTAAACAGTTTCTTCATCATTTTAATGAAGAGAGGCGTAAAGCCATTGGTGAAGAAGTGGCCCGACTCTTGGCGGCTGGTTTCATTGTTGAACTTTTTCACCCTAAGTGGTTGGCTAACCCGGTGCTGGTGCTTAAGAAGAACGACACGTGGCGTATGTGTGTGGATTACACGGACTTAAACAAGGCTTGTTCGGCTGATCCCTTTGCTCTCCCTCGTATTGATCAGATTATTGATGCTACGGCGGGTTGTGAGCGTTTGAGCTTTTTGGATGCTTATTCTGGTTATCATCAGATCAAAATGGTAGTTAAGGACCAGGAGAAGACGGCTTCATCACTCCATTTGGAGCCTTCTGCTATGTGTCTATGCCTTTTGGGCTCAAGAGCGCCCAGGCGACTTACCAACGGTGTGTGCAAAATTGCCTCCACAATCAAATCGATCGCAATGTGCATGCATATATGGATGACATTGTGGTGAAATCCAGAAAGAAGGAAACCTTGATTGATGATTTGAAGGAGACCTTTGACAATCTCCGGGTTTATAAGATGATGCTTAACCCGGCCAAGTGTGTTTTTGGTGTGCTAGTTGGCAAGCTATTGGGTTTTCTAGTTTCAGAACGGGGTATTGAGGCTAACCCGGAGAAGATAAAAGCAATCACCTCTCTGGCTAAGCCGACATGTATTAATGATGTTCAACGCGTGGCGGGTCGTATTGCGGCCTTAAGCCGGTTTATAAGCCGGTTGGGTGAGAAGGCTATTCCTCTGTACCAGATGATGAAGAAGACAGATCACTTTGTCTGGAGTGATGCTGCTGATCAGACCTTCGAGGCCTTGAAGAAACAATTGGCTGAGCCACCAGTTCTTGCTGCTCCCATTGATAAGGAACCTTTGCTGTTATATGTGGCTGCCAATAGCCGAGCTGTCAGTGTTGCCATTGTAGTGGAAAGGAAGGAAACTGGCAAAGAATATCCGGTTCAACGACCGGTTTACTACATCAATGAGGTCCTTATTGAGTCCAAACAGAGGTATCCGCATTGGCAGAAGTTGGTGTATGGGGTTTTTATGGCTAGCCGGAGCTTAAGCACTACTTTCTAGGTCATCCTATCATTGTGGTTAGTTCTGCCCCCTTAGGGGATATTAGTCAAAATAGAGAAGCCACAGGGCAGGTAGCCAAGTGGGCCATTGAGCTTGGGCCTCATGGTTTAAAGTATACGCCCCGTACAGCCATCAAGTCTCAAGCACTTGTGGATTTTATCAGTGATTGGACAGAGTTGCAGACGCCTGAAGAGAAGCCGGACAACACGTACTGGACTATTCACTTTGATGGATCAAGCCAGTTGGAAGGCTCGGGGACTGGAGTTGTATTAACTTCCCCATGAGGTGATAAATTCTCTTATATTCTCCGGTTGATGTTCCCTTGTACTAACAATGCAGCTGAGTATGAGGCCTTGCTTCATGGTCTTCGGATGGCTAAGGAGATGAGTTTTGAAGGAAATATGCCCTAGAGGCAATAATAAAGTTGTTATTTATATTTCCTTATATCATGATAAATGTTTATTATTCATGCTAGAATTGTATTAACCGGAAACTTAGTACATGTGTGAATACATAGACAAACAGAGTGTCACTAGTTTGCCTCTACTTAACTAGCTTGTTGAATCAATGATGGTTATGTTTCCTAACCATAGACATGAGTTGTCATTTTATTAACGGGATCACATCATTAGAGAATGATGTGATTGACTTGACCCATCCGTTACCTTGGCATGATGATCGTTTGGTTTGTTGCTATTGCTTTCTCCATAACTTATACATGTTCCTATGACTATGAGATCATCCAACTCCCAGATACCGGAAGAACACTTTGTGTGCTACCAAACGTCACAACGTAACCGGGTGATTATAAAGGTGCTCTACAGGTGTCTCCTATGGTGTTTGTTGAGTTGGCAGGACGGCCGCACTGCCACTCCATCACTGACCCCTGCCGGTTCTTCATCCCACGTGCACCGCGCTCCCATGGAGGCACAGGCCGCGCTCCTCGCACGAACGAGCTCCTGCGCTACTGCCCCGTCGACGACCTCTACGAGGAGTGGCTCGAATGCGTCGCCGAGCTCGTCCGCGCCGCGGGGGGCTCTCCGGCGCCGTCCCACTCTCTGCCACCCCCTCAACCAGTCGTGGGCGACGGGGCTCATGGCGCGCCTCCACCACCTCAGCCCCAAGACGTCGCCTTGGCACCAAGGCGCGCGGCTCCATGACGTGATCCGCCGCGCCCGGCGCCCGCGCGTGAAGAGCGAAGCTGCCAAGAAATTCCGCGGTCGTGAGAAGTTGCACCTGCGCTCCCCGCACCACCTCGTCAAGACCGCGCACCGCCCGCAGCGGTGTAGCGCGGACCCCGTCAAGACCAAGCTCCACCTCCGGAGCGGGCCCCGGCAACCACGGCTGGCTGCCGCACCTTCACTCCTGAGCTGTGTAGCGTCGCCTGGCCGGGCAAGTTCAAGCCGGATCTGCCTCCTCGCTATGACGGTACCGCCGACCCCGCGGAATTCCTGCAGCTCTATGAGCTGAGCATCGAAGCGGCCAACAACGACAAAAAGGTCATGGCGAACTAGTTTCCCATGGCTCTCAAGGATGGAGCTCGCTCCTGGCTCCTGAACCTGCAGCACGGCTCGATCTCCTCCTGGGACGAGATGCGCGATCGCTTCGTCGCCAACTTCCAGGGCACTCGCGACCGCCCACCGGCCATGGGTGACCTACACCGCATCAGGCAGCAGCCAGGAGAGACCCTCCAGAAGTACATCCAGTGCTTCAACAACACCCGCCTCAAGATCCCCAAGGTCACGGACGAGGCCATCATCTCCGCGTTCTCTGACGGCGTCCGTGACGTCAAGATGAAGGAAGAGCTCGCCATCCACGAGGAGCTCTGCACATCTCATCAACCTGGCAACCAGGTGCGCAAGAGCTGAGGAGGGGCGCCTCTCTCTCCTTGAGCCACCAGCCATGGGCGCGGAGGAGAAGAAGGCCAAGGCCAAGGACGTGAAGCGCAAGGAGGTAGCTGTGCTCGCAGCGGAGCCCGACATCAAGCGGGCCAGATATCAGCCTGAGTCATCCAAGAATGGCCAACCGTTCTGCACCTTCCACAACCTGAACACCCACAACACCAGCGACTGTCAAGAGCTCAGAGCCATACGAGAAGGACGCTACGGTCGACGCCCCGAGCGCAACCACCCGGGCTACGGCCACGGAGAAGGACATGGAGGCGGATGCTGGGACGACCGTGGCCCGTGCCAGGAGTGGCGCGACCGGCCTCGTGAGGACTGCTGGCAGGACCAGCCTCGTGAGGGCGCCTGGAGGGACCCGCCTCGTGAGGATCGCCCCCAGGGCAACACCGGTCTTCCCTCGCTGCCGCCACCAAGAAGGAATGACGAGCACCACCAGGACGAGGGGGCTGGGGGCTTCCAGGAGCCGCGCGTGATCGCCTGCATTTTGGGCGGCGCCCAGGCCCCAGCCTCTCAGCGCGTCTTCAAGCAGTTTGCTCGCGAGGTGAACGCGGTGCTCCCCAAGCTCGAGGCCACGCGCCTGCTCAGGTGGTCCCAATGCGCTGTCACTTTCAACTTGGCGGATCAACTCAAGTGCGCAGCCATCGCTGGCACCCTCCCTATGCTGTGTTCCCCAGTCATCAGCAATGTGCAGGTCACCAAGACCCTCATCGACGGCGGCGCAGGGCTCAATGTCCTGTCCGTCGACACGTTCGACAACCTCCCAGTGCCATATGAGCAGCTCCAGCCCACCAAGCCTTTCTCGGGAGTGACGGACGGCTCCACCACGCCGATAGGGCAGGTCTGCCTGCCTGTCACCTTCGGGGAGCGCAAGAACTACCACACCGAGCTCATCGACTTCGACGTCGCGCACATCTGCCTGCCGTACAATGCCATCCTCGGGTACCCAGCCCTGGCCAAGTTCATGGCAGTCACTCATCATGGCTACAACGTTCTCAAGATGCCAGGAAGCGGAGGAATCATCATGGTCCCATGTGAAGAGAGGGATGCAGTGTGCTCCCTCGAGCGCGCCTTTCAAGCCGCAGTAATCGACGACCCCGACAGCAGAAATGAAGGCCCTCTGGAGGCCATCCCCAAGAAGAAGCCGCGCCGTGCAGGACCTCAGGAGGACGGCGTCGCGGCAGAAGCCACGTCAGGACCAGCGCCCGCTCCAGGGGAGCCTCTCTCCGTCGCATAGGAAGGCGCGCCCAGCGCCCTCCTCGGGCAGGGCTCGGAGGCTCTCTTCTAGAGGGCCTCAGACCTTGCCAACCTCACGAGGGAGGCGCTTGGGCACCACTTGGAAGCGTGCTTCACGGCACGTGACCCTCAGGAGAGCACAGGGCAAGGAGTGCCCACCACTCAGGAGTTCACCACCAAGACCATCCAGGAACTGCAAGAAGCAAGAGCCATGTGCGGCGATAGCCGCCCACGGGGCGCAGCTCCGCATCCTGGCGAGGATGCTGGGTTGCGTGTCTACATCGACGTCCTAGGGCTCAACAGGGCCGCATCTCAGGAGCGTTTCTGGCCTTCGCGTGTGGGCCGCTACGAGGGCCCGCCGCACAGCTATGTTCGTATGCCCTTTGGCTTGCCGAGCATGGCATCGGCCTATCAGCGCAACATGCGACGTGTCCTGGCGGCTCAGGAAGCCAGGTACCACGCCGTTCTGGAGGAGATGGAGACGGTCTTCAGGGAACCTCCCGAACCCTCGGAGCCTCCCGAGGCTCAGGGTTCTGGCGGCTCATGAGGAGTCATTTCTTCAACACACGCCTTCAGCTGCACCAACTCTACTTCGTCTACAGAACTAGGTGACATCTTCCAAGCTTGTTTAGCTGGGAGTGCCCCACGGGCTGCATTATTCCCAGGCCGCGTGGGTCCGTCCCTACGGCATGTATCCCTTTTGCTTATGTCTTCAGCTTACCTTGTTGGGGGCGCCCCTCGGGCTGCATCATCCCCAAGCCGCTCGGGCCGGACCTGGTGGCATGTGTCTTCCTGCATTTATCCAAGCTGATATGCTCTCCATGCTTAACCTGCCAACTGCTATCACCTGCTCAATCATCGTCTCCCCCGGGGCCTCCACACAGGCACGTCGCTAGTGCATGGGTCCGTCCCTGCCACGCCGACAAATCTGAGCGGTCGAGCTCTGGCTCGCGGCACGCCCCGCGCATGTCACCTCACCAGGCCCTCAGTGCCTTCTCCTCATCCAGAGCAACCAGAGGCAGGCTGACAGCTCTAACGGCAAACCGTGTTTCTTCTTGTGCCATTCACAGGGACCCCGTGGGAAGGATAGCAGGCGGCACCACGAGTCTCCTTTTCTCTCGTGCAATTCTCTTGCGCGTTAAAAGGGGGGCTCCTGAGCATCGCGACTCAGGAGCTCTTATTGGCTCTCCAGCCCTCACCCCTGGCCTTGACCACGGCATCGTGACCTGGCATACCAGTGGTGGCTGAGCTTGCTCGAGGGCCGGGACCTGAGGACGTAGAGCACTAAGGAGAGCATGAGGGGAGGGAAACTCGTATGGGCCATCCTAGCTATGCCATACGAGTAGGCGTGCAGCCCTAGTGCAACGTCGGGAGTCGCCACGAGATCAATGAGATAAGTCCCGCACTCGGATTGGCTAAATGTTTGGGCCTAATGGTCACTCACGCCTTGCCGCAGCCCCGTTGCGGCCACGTCAACTCCCTTTCTCGCCTTACCATGGCTGCTTGAGCGCTAAGGGGGACCTCCTGAGCATCGCGCCTCAGGGGCTCTTACTGGACCTCGGGCCGCACACCTCCTGGCCTTGACCATGGCACGCGACCTGGCATACCAGCAATGGCTGTAGCCTACCTGGGGACCGGGACCTGTCGGCGTAGAGCAACAAGCTATCATGAGGAAAGAAAGGGGGACCGAGCCCTAACTGGACATGCGTTCACCAAATTTTCATAACAGGGAAGATAAGCACAAAATACATTACGGACCCTTACATGCCCCCACGGGGTAATTCATGATTCATTGCAGGAAACAAAAGCCGATACTAAGGGGGATCCTATCTACATCCTTCCGGGGTGGACACCATCATCAACAGTGGGCCACGGGAGGCCGGCGCCAACCCCATCCAAATCAGCAGCGGCGACGGCCGGACGCCGCAGCTCTGCTCCGAGCGCGGCGAGAGCTTGGGGGCACGTAGCTGTCATCGCTCGTCTCCGGAGTCTCATAGAGCTCAGGAGAGCTGCTAGACTCCCAAGGGCTGCTGCTGCTGCTAGAGTGGTCACGAGTGGGGAGCGCATCAGCCTCGCGCTCCTCTCTGGAGTAGCACTTCAGGCGGCGGCCCTCGGCATCGAAGACCTTGAAGAAGATCATGGAGACACCGTCGTACTCGAAGTGGATCGCGAGGGCGCCCCTCGCACGGCAGACCTGCGCGATCTCTCCCCAGCCGCGCGTCATGAAGATCTTGCCGGTGGGGGCCGCTTCGATCTCCGCTCCGGTCACCAGAGCGCTACAGTCGGCGTGCTGCAGCCAGAGGTCGAGAGGCCTCCTCGGCAGCATCACGTCGGAGAAGAACCAAGGGAAGCGGATCCAGGAGCTTGGAGGCATCGGTGCCCACAGCACCAACTCATGCGAGGAGTCCACGGCGTGAACCCCGGGGGCGACGGCGCACGTCGCCGTGGCGCGGCGGCCCTGCATGCGGCGTGGGCGGCGCTGCTCGTCACTCCGTCCTCCCAAGCCCTCGGCTTGGGCGTACAAGGGCAGCGGGTACCCCGGAGGAGGCCGCTCGCACCAAGGCCTCGACACCACCTGCATCGCCGCTTCATCGCGGCGATGGATCGACCTCTTCTTCGGTGGAAGAGGCCTCGGATCATCGCGGGGAGCCTTTCCTTTCTCTTCAGTAGAGAACTTTCTGATGGGCGCCATTGTTGTCAGCAGTGGAGCAAGGAGGAAGAAGCAAGCAAGCGAGGAAGAGATGGGCAACGGGGGCTCCGCCCCCCTCCCCATTTATAGCAAGGGAAGGCCAACCGGCGTCTCCCACAATCGCAGGTAATGATGGCTTTCCTTGCATGTTGCAGGGACCTGACAAATCGAGCAGTTGTCGAGGCAACATGAGGAAGCGGAGACGCCCACGTCCAATCATCCACCACGCATCAATCGAGGCTGCAGGCTTTTGGGGCCCACGGTGCTCCGAACTTGGCCCTTGGCTTCACCACGAAGCCAAGCCCGAGCGCACCTTGGGCCCGGGGGCTACTGTCGGTGTTCTGGGAATGGGAGTCCCCAGACTTGCCCGCCTGCGGCCCGCGGCATGGCTGAGCCAGCAGGCCGTACAGCCCATCTTCATCAACAAGGCATCCAAGACCCTCGCGAGGGTCCAAGCCTTGCGAGGCGGACGATGCAAGACCTCCTCGGGAGTGGCCTAGCCGGGCAAGCTCACGAGGAGCGGAGACATCAAGGTGGGGCAAACCTCACGAGACCCTCATGACATGAGCCATGATGCATGACACCAGGCGGGCGCCAGCGCACGCAGCGTCCTTGTTTCCTCTTTGGTGCTAAGGAGGCCAGCGCAGGCGAAGAGTACCGAGGCATCAGGCAAAGATTGCTATATTGGTGCAACGAGACCAAGACCAGGAGGACGGCAAGACGGAGGTCATCGTGGAGCCCAAGACGGCGTCACCACAGAGCTTTTCGCAGGCGAAGACCACTTTTGTCAGGATAGCTTATACTAGCTGTCCCCCTTCAAATTGGCCCGCCATTGTTGGCTCCCTTCCCGCTCGATATTTGGGAAGAGGGCCAGGGCCAATATAAATAGGACTAGCCACCACCTTAGGAAGGGGGCGACGGATCATTCAGACCATCCTCACACACACAAGCTCACCGAGCTCAAGAACACCTCAACCTCATGAGGATGTTCTTCCCTTGTACTGTTCATCATTAGACCTAGAGGCAATCCACCACCACCACACTGGAGTAGGGTATTACACCACAACGGTGGCCCGAACCAGTATAAACCTCGTGTCTTTCTGTGTTGCGAGTTCATCGAGTTCGTCCGCGAGATCTTAGTGAGCTAGGGCGTGGATTGGTGGAAAGGAAAGACTTCGCACGCACCCCAGTGTTCGAACCTTAAGGGTTTGCCAGACCCCCACATCCGACACTACCGAACCTCGTAGGTCAACTAGAGTAAGATCCGCACTAGAGTGGTATGGTAATCCTATTCTGGAAGTCATGTTACTTGACCATGATGAACCTACGAACTATGAGGAAGCGATGATGAGCCCAGATTCTGGAAAATGGCTTGAGGCCATGAAATATAAGATGGGATCCATGTATGAGAACAACTATGGACTTTGATTGACTTGCCCGATGATCGGCAGGCCATAGAGAATAAATGGATCTTCAAGAATAAGACTGACGCTGACTGTCGGATTTTGGGTTCCGGCAGACCGTTGAGGTTCGAACACTGGGGTGCGCGTGGAGATCTCTCCCCTACCGATCTACGTCCAATCTCCTCGCATGATCTAAACTGGAAACAATGAACAACACAAGGGACACGAGGTTTATACTGGTTCGGGCCACCGTTGTGGTGTAATACCCTACTCCGGTGTGTGGCATGGTGGATTGCCTCAGGGGCTGATGATGAACAGTACAAGGGAAGAACAGCCTCGCAAGAGGTGTTCTTGAGCTAGTGCAATGAACTGCTAGGGTGAGTTCAGTCGCCTCTCTCTCTCTCTACTAGGGTTCTACCAGATCTCTGGATGTCTCGGGGTTTTTCTCTAGTTATCTCTACTCTGTGGTGGCTAGCTCTATTTATAGAGGCCCTGGGCCTCTCCCCAAATAATGAGCGGGAAGGGCGCCAACAATTGGCCATTTTGAAGGGGAACATATAGTACAAGTTATCCTAACCAAAGGTGGTCTTCGGCTGCCAAAAGCACTGGTGATGACGCCGCCTTGGGCTCCACGGTGACCTCTGTCGTGCCGCTCTGCTGGTCTTGGTCTTGTTGCACCGGAATGGCAACCTTTGCCCGATGCCTTGGCCTGCGCTTGCCCCCTTTGCACCAAAGGGGAAACAAGGACAATGCGCAGGCCGGTGCCCGCCTGGCGCCCGCGTGGTCTCGATCGTCATGGCTTGCGTCACGGGTTCCTCGCGAGGTTTCCCCGCCTTGATCTCTCCGCCTCCTCACGAGCCTGCCGGATGAGGCCGCCTCTGAGGAAGCTTCCTGTCGTCCGCCCCGCGAGGCTTGGCCCCTCGCGAGGGTCTTGACCTTGAGCTGATGAAGATGGGTCGTGCTGGGCCCCCACTTGAGCCACGCCGCAGGCTGCAGGCAGGCAAGTCTGGGGACCCCTGTTCCCAGAACACCGACAGTAGCCCCCGGGCCCGAGGTGCGCCCGGGCTTGGCCTAGCAGGAAAGCAAAGGGGCAAGCGCGAAGCGCCGCGGGCCCCAATAGCCTGCGGCCTTGGGCGCCGCGTGGCGATTGATTGGACGTGGGCGTCTGCGCTTCCCCATGACGCCTTGTTACGCGCCCGGCTAAGCGGACCCATAGTTGCACACAGTTGTTCCTCCTTTCCGCTGCTCGCCCGCCTCCTACCTTTCCTTCTTCCTTGAGCGCCAGCCTTTGCCGCCAATCCGGCTCGAGTTCTTCCTCCTTCTCACCGCCATGGCACCGACGAAGAAGGGAAGGGGAAAGAAGCCTGCGCCTTTTCCCCGCACACCTCCAGCGGCGACCCCCACCGTCGCCCGGTCGATCATACTCAATCCAGAAGCTTTGGACAAGGTCCGCTCCGCCCTTGCAACTATCTTCAACGAGTGCGGCAGGACCACGGCCTGGCCTGCGTCCCATGCCTCCCTTGATAGGATCGTCACGGAGGTCCCATTCTTCGCTGATGCCCTATGGGCGGGTCTGGTTCCCCCCTTTTCCGCCTTCTTCAACGTGGTGCTCTCTCATTATCAGATCCGCATGATGCACCTCGGGCCGGAGTCCATTACTCTTCTGGCTGTCTTTGCTTTTGTTTGCGAGGCGATGATAGGCATTCCTCCTTCCGTGGCCCTGCTGCGCCACTTCTTTTCCTTGCGCCTGAGCGACCCCACTCAGTGCTCAGGGTGCGTGAGCTTCTTCGCCATGCCAGAGACGGCCGCTTCAGGGATGGACTTCAGCCTTCCTTCTCCTGAGGCCAGGTTCAGAGAGAGGTGGCTGTACATGGACGTTGGAGTGCCCAACCCTCTTCTCTCGCATCCGACCTCGCCTGCTGTTCCCCACGCGGGTTGGGATCATGAGGTGCTCGCGAGCCCCCGGCTTGCCTTCGTCTGGCGCCGCTTCCAGAGTTTGAGGGCGCTCAACGTGACAACGCCCAAGGTGGTGAAGGAGTTCCTCCAATGTCGCATTGCTCCTCTCCAGCGCCACTCTCGCCGGATGTGGGACTTCGTGGAGCATAGAGACTGCATGCGGCTTCAGGAGGAGGACTTGGCGCCTGAAGCGCTACAGACGGTGCTCAGGGTCTTGACTGGCGATCCTTCCCCAGGCAGCCTTCGGAGTAATGGTGTCCTCTTGTATCTTTGCTCTGGCAGGGCCGATTTTGTGAGGCAGATGCCCAGCTTCGACGAGTGGGGACTGTGCCCTGCTGGCTTCATGGGGCCCCGTGAGAACCCAGCCGCCATGGTTGCTTCCCCTGCCGCCCACAGCAGTCCTTCCTCGGGCGACAGGGCGGGGAGACGAGAGCCGGCGGGAGTTGAGGCGACCGATGTCGAGGTGCCGACGCCGGGAGAAGTCTTGAAGGCGGCATCTCCCGAGGCCCGCCCTGGAGCGGCGTCAGGTGCGGAGTTGCGGCCTGTGGTTCCTGAGGCCGTGGCTCCCGAGCCCCCAGCCGTTCCTCGCGAGGCGACGCCTGACGGCGCCCCCAGGCTGACTCCTCCAGCACTGATCATCTTGACGCTTCTTCCACACCAGGGGCCGACCCCTGCGCTGGGCGCTTAGGTCGGTTCCGCGTAGACTTCGAGGCCCTCCGCAAGAGGAAGGAGACCTCGGGTGGCAACGACCGCCCTTGCCGCCTGTTGAAGCGCAGGAAGTACCTTGCCATGGACGAGTAAGTCTTCTTATTTCCTTGCTTGTTTACTTTGCTATCCCTGCGACTGAGTGTGGCCCTTTCAGGCCCTGCCCTGCGGAACCCGTTGAGCCAGCCCGGGAGCCATCCCCCCAAGCTTCGCCTTCTCCGCTGGCCCTGGGCTCGCCGAGCTCGAGCGGCACCCCTGCTACCAGACCAGTTGAGGGAGTGGTCCGTTCCATAGGGCACCTCGAGCCTGCGCGCCCGCTGTCCTTTCTTCATGAGTCCTCCTGGGGCACATCCGGCCTGCCCCGTGTTCCTCCTCTGATCATAGATGGGGAATGGCTGAAGTCTGTCTTTGGCTTCTCCTCCGTGGGTGGACCGATGCCAGGCCGGATTCCCAGAGAGGTCCGTTCGGCGATTGCTAGGGCGCCAGCCCCCAGCCCCATGCCGGGAGGGGGCCTGCCGCCTCGGGGCCCTCCGCATGCTCCGATGGAAGAGGATGATGCAGAAGACATGCTCAGGTGCGCTCGGGAGCGACGCGCCCTTCACGAAGAGTTCCTCCAGAGGGCGGCGGATGCGGTGAGCCGGATCGGGGTAGAGCTTGCTGACGAGGATGCCCGCCTCGAGGCTGAAGGTTTGCGCCTTGCCGAGGAGAGGCGCAAACTAAAGGTAGCCATCGCCCTCGCGCATCAGCAGCGTGATCTCGAGAATGCGAAGGCTAAAGCGTCGCTGGCAGCTTCGCGGGAGGCCTGCTCCCAGGCCGTCGAGGAGGCTCGGGAAGCAGACTGACGGCGCAAGGATGCAGAGGAGCGCGTGTGGGAGCTCCTGGCCTGGGGCAACTCCCTGGAGTAGCAAGTGGAACTGCGCCAGGCAGCCCTTGAGTCGATGGAAGGGGCCCCTGTTGATCGGGCGGAGCTTCTGAAGCGCGAGGAGGCGCTGACGCTGGAGGCCACCGAGCGCAACCTTGATCTTGAGCAGTTGGAGATGAGGGAGCGCCTGGTGGCTCGGGCGGAGGATGACGTTGCCGCGCGCGAAGCCCGGGCCCAGGAAGAAGTCGATCATCGCGTGGCGGAAGCTCGCTCGGCCTTCGAGCCCGAATACGGGACGAGGTTGGGGCTGATCAAGGCCGAGGCTGAAGGCAGGACTGCGGCCCTCAGGGCCAAACTGGCTGAAGTGACGCGTCGTGCGGACTCCTCTGTAGCCGCCCTCAGCGCAGCACAGGCGGAGCTGTCCTCTTCCCGGGCCGAGCAGCTTCTTCTCCAATAGAGGGTTGATGACGCCGAGGCTATCGCGCGGCGGAATGAGGACGAGATCCGTCGGCGGCGGGTTCTGGAGCGTGAGCATGCCCCCATGCTTCAAACGCTCAGAGAAAGGGCCAACACAGCTTTGGGTAACATCTGCGAGGCTGCCGCCAAGGAGCCGCACGAGGTCAATTACGCCGGCAACCTCCAGTTTTTCACCGATGTGGTGACGCTTCTGGAGAACCGCTCCGAAAGGTCCAATTGGCTTGTCGAAGAGAGGAGCCGAGCCTTGCTCGGGCGTGCATTCTCCTGCGTCTTCAGCTATCTGCTGGATAGGGACCCCCACTTTGACTTCGACGCTGCCATCGCACCCGTGCCCATAGCCGTCCGGGGCGCCCTGGCGCGATGGGTGGAGGGTAAAGTGGATGCCCTCGTCAGGGCCTTTGCGTCTGATGATGATGGCGTGGTCGTGGACGAGCCTGGCGCTGATGGAGATGCTGGCGGCGGCGGCAATGTCAACGATGCCGGCGATGCCTCCGAGGATGCCCAAGAAGACGCGGTGAGTGATATGTCTGACTGACCGCATGTCACTGTTGTTTATCCTGCACGAAGAAGGTTCAGGCTTGGCCCTGAAGAATGTAAGAGCATTTTGGGAGGGGTAGCCCCTCATGTAAAGGTTTGCAATTAGTACCCTGGTAAGTATAACGTTGCGTGTGAACTTAGCAGCTGGCCTGGTGATGAGTCAGCTGACTTGTGTACCTTCCGACCCCGATGAGTCTTGAGCGGGCCTGCGGGGGCCGCCATACCTCGGCTGTCACCTGATTAACTTGTGGATTCCGCGATGAGGACCTCCGGAGAGGGTGCGGCAACAGCGGTCCCGGCTATAAAACGTGCCTGGCCCGGCCCGGCTCGCGAGGGGGGGCAGCCGATGCTAAATTTGGACGCAAAGCTGAAACCAGAACGTGACAGATTGCTCGAACGAGACTAAACACCCCTTCCCCCAAACACACGCAAGCATCGAGCTCAAATCCAACTTAAAAATCAAAATCGAAGAACTTGTCAACAAGGAAAGGCAAAAGCAAAAGGCCGCGTCCGACACCTAGTCTAGTCTTCGACGTCTTCTCACCAGCGCGGAGCTAAGTGCTGCCACTGGGCGTGGGAGGGAGCCCCCGAGGCCCGAGGGCGGCTCTCCGGAGACTCCGGGGCATGTACAACCCCACTCATTATTTCGTGAGAGTGTCACGGGCGGCAAGCTTCACAGGCACTGGGCCTTCTTCACAGGTACCGGCCTTGCTTCATATCGCTAGGCGAAGGCCCCGCCTTTCGCCACACTCTGCCGCCATTGACGGCGACCGGAAACCAGGACGACGCTAATGAGGCAGAGCAGTCGCTAGCGGTTCCCCCGACGACCACGGGTCCCCTACCGGGGGCAGGCCTTGGGGCACCTCCCCGATAGGGGGCCTACCTCCTGAGAACGCCTTGATCCGACCGCCGCGGTGACGAATCCGAATCTCGGCCCCTCTCCTGCAGCCCCTGCACCCTCCTCCTGAGGGGTATGAGGCTGTAGAATTGGGGCAGCCACCTGCTGCGGCGACCTGTATCTCCTGCGACCCATGGTTAGCATAAGCTTGCTCCTGAGGGATGAGTGGTACCTGATAATTGCCGCCACCGGTGCGGTTGTCGAGGCTCTCCTGGGGTTCCCGAAAGAGCTCAGCTTCTGGCGTCTCCTCGTCCCAGCCTGGCCCGAGGAACGAGCCATGATCTTCCTCCAGTGCGCACCCCTGATCCACCATGCGAGGCACATAAGCTTCCGGGGTCGCCGCCCCGTGCACCCCGCCGTAGCGCCACGCATGCCATGCAGCCTGGCTTGGAGCGCCGTCTTGGGGGTGATGGCGCGGCGGTCCGCCGAGGCCGAAGGCCGCGGCGTGCACCCCCTTCGCTGGCCTGAGAGGGGGCTGGCGTGACTTGTCGCCCGGTGCCGGTGGAGGTGTTGGCGCCGGACGGGTCCTAGAGTCCATTGGAAGTCGCGTGCGTGCGCACGATGCCGCCATGCGGCCCGCCTTGGGTCTGGGGTGGCAGCTGGACGTAGAAAGGAGGTGTTCCTGAGGCGGCGGCATCCAGGAGCTCAGCTACTCGCTCCAACAACACGTCGCGGCCGCCCTCCAGCAGTCGGCACCGTAGCAGCTCTCGGGCCACCGTGAGCGCAGCCCTGGAATTCGCTTGCTCCCGTCAGGTGTACGGCACCGTGGCCGCGGCGTGGTCTGAGGCCCTTGCTGCGGCCTGCACCTACCGTGGTGTGAGGGCAGGCGGCGTCTGGCCGTGTCGCCCGTGCCCCGCAGTGCCCTGCGGAGCGCGGGCTGCCTAAGGCGCAAGGTTGAGGTCGCCCTGGGCTGGTGCCATGGCATGGGCGGGCCACGCTGCCCAGCGGTCGGTGTTGGCTGCTGGGTCGGTTGACATCTGAACGACGAAGCTACGGAACGCGATGCGGAGGAAGAAGGATTCCGGCGCACCCCTACCTGGCGCGCCAAATGTCGGATTTCAGGTTCCGGCAGACCCTTGAGGTTTGAACACTGGGGTGCGCGCGGAGATCACTCCCCTACCGATCTACGTCCAATCTCCTCGCGTGATCTAAACTGGAAACAACGAACAACACAAGGGACACGAGGTTTATACTGGTTCGGGCCACCGTTGTGGTGTAATACCCTACTGCAGTGTGTGGCGTGGTGGATTGCCTCAGGGGCTGATGATCAACAGTACAAGGGAAGAACAGCCTCGCGAGAGGTGTTCTTGAGCTGGTGCGATGAACTGCTAGGGTGAGTTCAGTCGCCTCTCTCTCTCTCTACTAGGGTTCTACCAGATCTTTGGATGTCTCGGGGTTTTTCTCTAGCTGTCTCTACTCTGTGGTGGCTAGCTCTATTTATAGAGGCCCTGGGCCTCTCCCCAAATAATGAGCAGGAAGGGCGCCAACAATTGGCCATTTTGAAGGGGAACATATAGTACAAGTTATCCTGACCAAAGGTGGTCTTCGGCTGCCAAAAGCACTGGTGATGACGCCATCTTGGGCTCCACGGTGACCTCCGTCCTACCGCTCTGCTGGTCTTGGTCTTGTTGCACCGGAATGGCAACCTTTGCCCGATGCCTTGGCCTGCGCTTGCCCCCTTTGCACCAAAGGGGAAACAAGGACACTGCGCAGGCCGGCGCCCACCTGGCGTCCGCCTAGTCTCGATCGTCATGGCTTGCATCACGGGTTCCTCGCGAGGTGTCCCCGCCTTGATCTCTCTGCCTCCTCGCGAGCCTACCGGATGAGGCCGCCTCCGAGGAAGCTTCCTGTCGTCTGCCCCGCGAGGCTTGGCCCCTCGCGAGGGTCTTGAGCTTGAGCTGATGAAGATGGGCCGCGCTGGGCCCCCACTTGAGCCACGCCGCAGGCCGCAGAAAGGCAAGTCTGGGGACCCCCGTTCCCAGAACGCCGACACTGACGGTAATATTACTGTCTACAAAGCTCGACTTGTTGCAAAAGGTTTTCGACAAGTTCAAGGAGTTGAGTACGATGAGATCTTCTCACCCGTAGCGATGCTTAAGTCCGTCTGAATCATGTTAGCAATTGCCGCATTTTATGATTATGAAATTTGGCAAATGGATGTCAAAACTGCATTCCTTAATGGATATCTTAAAGAAGAGTTGTATATGATGCAACCAGAAGGTTTTGTCGATCCAAAAGGTGCTAACAAAGTGTGCAAGCTCCAGCGATCCATTTATGGACTGGTGCAAGCCTCTTGGAGTTGGAATATACGCTTTGATAGTGTGATCAAAGCATATGTTTTTATACAGACTTTTGGAGAAGTCTGTATTTACAAGAAAGTGAGTGGGAGCTCCGTGGCATTTCTGATATTATATGTAGATGATATATTGTTGATCGAAAATGACACTGAATTTCTGAATAGCATAAAAGGATACTTGAATAAGAATTTTTCAATGAAATACCTCGGTGAAGCTGCTTATATATTAGGCATCAAGATCTATAGAGATAGATCAAGACGCTTAATTGGACTTTAACAAAGCACATACCTTGATAAAGTTTTGAAGAAGTTCAAAATGGATCAGGCAGAGAAAGGGTTCTTGCCTGTATTACAAGGTGTGAAGTTGAGTTAGACTCAATGCCCGACCATTGCAGAAGATAGAGAGAAAATGAAAGGTGTTCCCTATGCTTCAGCCATAGGCTCTATCATGTATGCAATGTTGTGTACCAGACCTGATGTGTGCCTTGCTATCAGTTTAGCAGGGAGGTATCAAAGTAATCCAGGAGTGGATCACTGGACAGCGGTCAAGAATATCCTGAAATACCTAAAAAGACTAAGGATATGTTTCTTGTATATGGAGGTGACAAAGAGCTCGTCGTAAATGGTTACGTCGATGCAAGCTTTGACACTGATCCAGATGACTCTAAGTCACAAACTGGATACATGTTCTTATTAAATGGTGGAGCTGTCAGTTGGTGTAGTTCCAAGCAGAGCGTCATGGCGGGATCTACGTGTGAAGCGGAATACATAGCTGCTTCGAAAGCACCAAATGAAGGAGTCTGGATGAAGGAGTTCATATCCGATCTAGGTGTCATACCTAGTGCATCGGGTCCAATGAAAATCTTTTGTGACAATACTAGTGCAATTGTCTTGGCAAAGGAATCCAGATTTCACAAGAGAACCAAGAAAATCAAGAGATGCTTCAATTCCATCCGCGATCAAGTCAAGGAGGGAGACATAGAGATTTGCAAGATACATATGGATCTGAATGTTGCAGACCTGTTGACTAAGCCTCTCTCATGAGCAAAACATGATCAGCACCAAGAATCCATGGGTGTTAGAATCATTACAATGTAATCTAGATTATTGACTCTAGTGCAAGTGCGAGACTGAAGAAAATATGCCCTAGAGGCAATAATAAAGTTGTTATTTATATTTCCTTATATCATGATAAATGTTTATTATTCATGCTAGAATTGTATTAACCGGAAACTTAGTGCATGTGTGAATACATAGACAAACATAGTGTCACTAGTTTGCCTCTACTTAACTAGCTCATTGAATCAATGATGGTTATGTTTCCTAACCATAGACATGAGTTGTCATTTGATTAACAGGATCACATCATTAGAGAATGATGTGATTAACTTGACCCATCCGTTAGCTTAGCACGATGATCATTTAGTTTGTTGCTATTGCTTTCTCCATAACTTATACATGTTCATATGATTATGAGATCATGCAACTCCCGGAGACCGGAAGAACACTTTGTGTGCTACCAAACGTCACAACATAACTGGGTGATTATAAAGGTGCTCTACAGGTGTCTCCGATGGTGTTTGTTGAGTTGGCATAGATCGAGATTAGGATTTGTCACTCTAATTGTCGGAGAGGTATCATTGGGCCCTCTCGGTAATGCACATCACTATAAGCCTTGCAAGCAATGTGATTAATGAGTTAGTTGCGGGATGATGCATCACGGAATGTGTAAAGAGACTTGTCGGTAACAAGATTGAACTAGGTATTGAGATACCGACGATCGAATCTCGGGCAAGTAACATACCGATGACAAAGGGAACAACGTATATCGTTATGCGGTTTGATCGATAAAGATATTCATAGAATATGTAGGAACCAATATGAGCATCCAGGTTCCGCTATTGGTTATTGACCAGAGACATGTCTTGGTCATGTCTACATAGTTCTCGAACCCGTAGGGTCCGCACGCTTAACGTTCGGTTACGATCGGTATTATGAGTTTATGTGTTTTGATATATCGAAGATAGTTCGGAGTCCCAGATGTGATCACGGACATGATGAGGAGTCTCGAAATGGTCGAGACATAAAGATTGATATATTGGACGACTATATTCGGACACCGGATGAGTTCCGGGGGTCACCGGATATTTATCGGAGTGCCGGGGGGTTATCGGAACCCCCGGGGGAACTAATGGTCCAACATGGGCCTTGTGGGAGAGAGAGGAGAGGGCCTAGGGCTGGACCCCCCTTGGGAGTCCGAATTGGACAAGGAGGGGGCGGCGCCCCCTCTTTCCTCCCTCTCTCCCTCTCCTTCCTCCCCCCTTCCTCCTTCCTCGTTGGACTAGGAAAGGGGAGTCCTACTCCCACTAGGAGGAGGACTTACCCCTCTCCTTGGCGCGCCCCAAGGCCGGCCGGCCTCCCCCTTGCTCCTTTATATACGGGGGTAGTGGGGCACCCTAGAACACACAAGTTGATTCTTTCCAGCCGTGTGTGGTGCCCCCTCCACCATAATCCACCTCGGTCATATCGTAGCAGTGCTTAGGCAAAGCCCTGTTCTGGTAGCATCATCATCACCGTCATCATGTCGTCATGCTGACGAAGCTCTCCCTCAAAGCTCTACTGGATTGTGAGTTCGTGGGACGTCACCGAGCCGAACATGCAGATCGCGGAGGTGCCGTATCTTCGGTGCTAGGATTGGTCGATCGTGAAGACGTACGACTACACCAACCATGTTGTCATAACGCTTCCGCTTTCGGTCTACGAGGGTACATGGACAACACTCTCCCCTCTCTTTGCTATGCATCACCATGATCTTGCTTGTGCATAGGTAATTTTTTTTTTGAAATTACTGTGTTCCCCAACAAGTTTAAGTCGGGTGCGGTGTTTCGGCGACTCAGATCTCATGGCTCAACAAGTTTCTGGCACTTCGGATTCTATGGATCCACTCATGGCAGCTTACCGTCGAGAGGTTGATGCTATTGTAGGTCACTTTAAGGGTTATCAAGTTGAACATATTGATCGCAGGGAAAATGAGGCGGCTAATGCTTTAAGCCGGTTAGGGTCGCAGCGTGAACCGGTGCTACCTAACACTTTCCTGGATATTCTGCATAACCCTTCTATTAAATTGCCTACAAAGGAGGATTTGGCTATTCCTGACCCGGAAGCACAACTGGTGGCGGCTCTTCATGTGATCCCTGATTGGACAGTTCCATATTTGGCTTATATGACACGGGGTGAGTTACCTGAGGATGAAACTTTGGCCAGATAGATAACCCGACGGTCTAAGTCAATGACTATTGTCAATGGAGAATTGCATCATCGTAGTGTCACAGGGGTGTTTCAAAATTGTATTTCTCCTGAAGAAGGCTGTGAGATTCTACGAGAGATTCATGAAGGGGATTGTGGTCATCATGTCGGGTCTAAATCTCTCGTTGTTAAGGCTTTCCGTCATGGGTTCTATTGGCTGACGGCGCATGCTGATGCAGACGATCTGGTCAGTAGATGTGATGGTTGTCAGAAGTTTGCATGACGCGCCCATGTGCCGGCTCAAGAGTTGAGGATGATTCCAATTACTTGGTTGTTTGCAGTCTGGGGGCTTGATATGGTCGGACCTTTCAAAAGGTCCAAAGATAAAAAGACTCATCTCCTGGTGGCAGTCGATAAATTTACAAAGTGGGTTGAAGCAGAGCCGGTCAGCAAATGTGATGCAGCGATGCCGGTTCAATTCATGAAAAAGGTGTTTTTCCGCTTCGATTTCCCCCACAGTATTATCACCGATAATGGCACTAATTTATCCAAGGGGTCCATGGAGGAATTTTGTCAACGTGAACACATCCGGCTTGATGTATCATCAGTGGCTCACCCCCAATCTAATGGTCAAGCAGAGAGAGCTAATCAAGATATCTTGAAAGGCATCAAGCCCCGGCTTATGGTTCCCTTACATAGGACGCCGGGCTGTTGGGTGGAGGAGTTACCTTCCGTGTTATGGAGCATTAATACCACCCCAATAGATCTATGGGTTATACACCTTTCTTCATAGTCTACGAAGCAGAGGCGGTTCTCCCTAGTGACATTCATCATGATCCACCTCATGTGGTGGCTTATGTTGAAGCTAATAATGAAAGAGCACGCCAGGATGCACTTGACTTATTGGATGAGTAGTGTGGCCTTGCGGCGGCTCATTCGGCAATTTACCAGCAAGATCTACGTCGTTATCACAGCCGCCGGGTGAGGGAGTCCTAGACTAAGGGGTCCTCGGGCGTCCGGCCTGTTAGCCATGGGCCGGACTGATGGGCTGTGAAGATACGAAGATCGAAGACTGCATCCGTGTCCGAATGGGACTCTCCTTGGCGTGGAAGGCAAGCTTGGTGACCGAATATGTAGATTACTTTCTTTGTAATCGACCTTGTGTAACCCTAGATCCTCCCGGTGTCTATATAAACCGGAGGACTTAGTCTGGATAGAGGAGACTCATTATCATAGTCATACACGCTAGACCTCTAGGGTTTAGCCATTACGATATCGAGGTAGATCAACTCTTGTAACACTCATATTCATCAATATCAATCAAGCAGGATGTAGGGTATTACCTCCATAGAGAGGGCCCGAACCTGGGTAAACATCGTGTCCCTTGTCTCTTGTTACTATCGACCTTAGACGCACAGTTCGGGACCCCCTACCCGAGATCCGCCGGTTTTGACACCGACATTGGTGCTTTCATTGAGAGTTCCTCTGTGCTGTCGCTAAAAGGTTTGATGGCCCCTTCAATCGTCCATAATGATGCTGTCCAAGGAGAAACTTTCCTCCCTAGTCAGATCGTGTTCGGCGGCTTCGCACTGCGGGCCAATTCGCTTGGCCATCTGGAGCAGATTGAAAGCTATGCCCCTGGCCATTAGGTCAGATTTGGGAGCTTGAACTATGTTGCGGACACCAGTGGAGACTTGATCTTCGCCGGATTCGAGACCGCGGTAGCCTCTCCTGGTCGCCCCGATGATCATGACCTAAATCTATCATCAGGCTGCATCCGGGAGATTGCTCCTATAACCGCTCTGGCCCTAGATCTGGAGCAAGCTGCGCCACCCAAGGACGGGAGGATCAACCCCACCACGGAGGCCATAGATTCCACATTGTTGGAGCCGCATATAGACTTAACCTCTCACGACGTCTCTATCAGTGGAACTCTGGACTCGTCTCCAGCCGTAAGTTCCGAACCACGTGAGGCCGCGGACGCCGAGCTTGATCCTTTATCGATCTTCGGATTCAGCACCGTAGACATCTTCCAGCACTCGCCTTTGGGCGATGTGCTAAACGCATTAAAGAACCTGTCCTTGGCGGAGGACTCACAACCGAACTATATCTGGCTCGAACTAGGGGCTGACGGTGGAGAATTTTGCTTCCCACCCGCCACCCACTTCATAGCCACAGTCGAGGATTTGACCGACGAACTTGATTACGATTCTGAGGATATCGACGGTATGGACGACGATGCCAGAGAAGAAGAGGCCCAGAACCTGCCGTTCACCGGACGCTAGACGGCCACTTCCTCGTACGATGTATACATGGTGGATGCACCAAAGGAGAACAGCGGCGATGACAAGGAAGAACCAGTTGAGGATAAACCTTCCGAAATACAATCCAAGCGCCGGCGTCAGCGGCGCCGCTCTAAGTCACGCCGCAGTAAAGACAGCAGTATCGGCATAGGAGAAGACAACACTCCAGAAGGTGCCGAAGACAACGAAGACCCCGTCGATACAGTTAATGAACAAGTTGAACGGGAGGGCGGGCAGGTTAGCCCCGGTAAACAGGCCATGCATGAAGATTCGAAAGACGATAACTACCTTCCACTCTTCGAGGATGAGGTGAGCCTCGGCACCGAGGATTTCATCTTGCCTGAGGAACCTCTTGAGCAGGAGCGCTTCAAGCGCCAGCTAGTTGCCACTGCAAGGAGCCTGAAAAAGAAGTAGCAGCAGCTTCAAGCTGACCAAGATCTGCTCAATGATAAATGGACCAATGTCCTAGCAACCGAAGAGTACGGCCTCAAGCGCCCAACAAAAAGCTACCCAAAGCGCAAATTGCTACCTCAGTTTGACGAGGAGGCGCCGAACTACATACCTCCATCGTACAATGCGGCTGACCGACCACCACGTGGTCGAGACAAAACGGCAACTCACGCCGAACACCAGCCAGCCCCGCCTCAGCGCACAGGCAGAGGTAAACCAGCCCAGGGGCATACATATGACCTCTGGCAAACCTGAACAATAAACCAGGACACACTAGATCAATCTACGGATCACGAGGGCGTGCCTCGACACGCGACGATGGCCACCTATTCGGACATGACAAACTTAGCCACGCACGGGCCGAAAACTGCAGACGGACTCCATCAGACCTACGTTGTGATACGGCCCGATATAGAGGCGCCGCACACCCTCATCGCTTCACCGATGAGGTCCTGGATCATGAATTCCCATAAGGGTTCAAACCTGTGAATATAGAATCATACGATGGAACCACGGACCCCGCGGCGTGGATCGAAGACTTCATTCTCCACATTCATATGGCCCGCGGCGATGACCTCCACGCCATCAAATACCTCCCTTTAAAACTCAAGGGGCCAGCTCGGCACTGGCTCAACAGTCTGCCTGCAAATTCTATTGGCAGCTGAGAGGACTTGGAAGAGGCCTTCCTCGATAACTTCCAAGGTACATATGTTCGACCTCCGGACGCTGATGACCATATAGTCCAACAACCCGGAGAGTCCGCCAAGAAATTCTGGACTAGGTTCTTAACTAAAAAGAACCAAATCGTCGATTGTCCGGATGCCGAAGCCCTAGCAGCCTTCAAACATAGCATCCGCGACGAATGGCTCACTTGCCACCTCGGCCAAGAAAAGCCAAAATCCATGGCAGCCCTCACGGTACTCATGACCCGCTTTTGTGCGGGTGAGGACAGTTGGTTCGCCCATAGAAAAAACAATGCAAGCGATGCCGGTACCCCTGAAGCTAAAACTAGCAAAGACAAGTCTCGACGCAACAGATACAAACGTTGAAACAACAACGATAACACCGAGGACACGGCAATCAATGCCGGATTCGGGGGCTGTAAGTCCGGTCAGCGGAAGAAGCTGTTCCAAAAGAACAATTCAGGTCCATCCAGCTTGGACCGCATACTTGATCGTCCATGCCAGATTCATGGCACCCCAGACAAGCCACCCAATCATACAAATAGAGATTGCTGGGTTTTTAAACAGGTCGGCAAATTAAACACCGAGAATAGGGAAAAAGGATCGCAAAGCGAGGACGATGACGAAGAGCCCCAACAACCGAACACAGGGGGGCAGAAGTAGTTTCCCCCTCAGGTCAAAATGGTGAACATGATATACGCTACCCACATCCCCAAGAGGGAGCGCAAGCGTGTGCTCAGGGACGTCTACGCGATAGAGCCAGTCGCCCCAAAATTTAATCCGTGGTCGTCATGCCCGATCACTTTTGATCGCCGGGATCATCTGACCAGTACCCGTCATGGTGGCTTAGCCGCACTCGTCCTAGACCCAATAATTTATGGGTTCCACTTGACTCGCGTCCTCATGGACGGAGGTAGCAGCCTTAATCTGCTCTGTCAGGATACATCGCGAAAAATGGGCATTAGCCCATCTCGGATCAAGCCCACCAGGACTACCTTCAAAGGAGTCATACCAGGTGTCGAGGCCCGCTGTACGGGCTCAATCACACTAGAGGTTGTCTTATCTCCGGACAACTTCCGAAGCGAGGAGTTAATCTTCGATATCGTCCCTTTCCGCAGCGGCTATCACAAACTGCTCGGACGAACTGCGTTTGCTTGATTCAATGCAGTACCACATTATGCTTATCTCAAGCTCAAGATGCCCGGTCCACGCGGCGTCATAACAGTCAAAGGAAATATGGAACGCTCCCTCCGTATAGAAGAGCACACAGCTTCCCTAGAAGCAGAAGTACAGTGTGACCTTCTCAAGCAGAGCCTTAATTTGGCTGTCGAGCCCACAGACACCATTAAGAGGGTCCGAACTACTCTGCAGCAGGAGAGCTCGGCTCGTCAGGAGCTCGACTAGCAATCCGGCCTCCGTCGTAGTTCTGATCAAGTAATGGCATTCGTGCCATGGGTACATAACTACGCACTCAAAATTCCACGGGCATCGACGGAGGCACAGCTAGCTTGTGGTCCGTAGTATGGCTCAACCGACGTCGGATACACACATACTTTCACTTTTACTTGTTTCCTTTGCAGGTCTCAATCCCACAGGCACCATCTGGTGGTCTGATCATCGGTCCTCTGGAAGGATAAACACACCAAGACGACGAGAAACACAGACATATGGGGGACTTTTTAGGTGATTCCGTTAATGATAGCTTTACCTGTTTTTCAGGACCCGCATGCAGCTCTCCCTTGGTTTCGGCATGTCAAATAGCCTGTTGCTTATCGCACTACCTATATCAATGTGCTTTGATGTACTAATTAAATTACAATGAGAACAGTCCACGGCTGGAGCTGTAGGACTCCAGCCTTTTACCTTCGTACCTTTTCTGTTTTCTTTCTTTTTTTCAGCTCCCCTGTGGATAACCCTATCAGGTAGCACCCGTACACTTTGGTACGTTTTCATGTTCGCCAGGGGCTGCATAGCACCCCACACTATGGCAACAAAAGTCCGAACACTTTTTATAAGTATAGTTCGGCACCCTAAATTTAGCATTATATGCATTGGCTCTGAATCATGGCTTTGGTCAATAGTTGGGTTGCCCGACTCCTGTGCTTGCTACCTTATGTTCCGCTATATCGGCTAAGGTAGTAAAGGGAGAACTACTGCAATTGTGCCTTGGTTTATCCAAAGGAGCACATCAGTAGAGAAAGCCGAAAACTGACTGTCATGATGCGGCGAGAGACAGTCAGCCGTTCGGAGGTTGCAAATTGTTGGAGATTTCTTCCGCATTACGCGAAGGATTGGTACTTCCTAATCAGACGCCTATAGCACCCTAGTTTGGATACTAGGGGCTACGCCCATGTTTTTATTGTCTCACTCCTATGGCTAAGTGAGGGCGTTACAGCCGCATAGTCTGGTTGCCTAGTTCGTTGCGCTAAACAACTCCTTCAAGGACCATCTAATTGGATCAAGATTGTTTAGATTCCATCCTGAACACCCCCATACTACCTACATGGGGGCAGAAGTCGACGACTGGTTAACCCTCAGATTTCATACAATATGGCCGCATAGGAAGTAAAAATTTAAAAACATAACAAGCATCATATTGCATAAACAACTTGTTTTATACAAGGCAGAGGGAGCTCGAGTACATTCATTCAAAGATAATGTCTTTCGAACAGTGATCCGCAACAATGCGGGACCCCTCTAAAACATCGTCGAAGCATCGCTCAGGTGTGCGGTGCTCCTTGCCCTCCGGCAGCCCCCCAGTCGCTAGGTTGACAGTGTCCAGCTTTGCCCACCAGACTTCGCAATAAGAGAAGGCTAGACGCGCGCCCTCGATGCAGACAGATCGCTTGATGACATCCAGCCGAGGACAGGCATCCACGAGCTTCTTCACGAGGCTGAAGTAGCTGCTGGGAATAGCTTCGGCTGGCCACAACCGGATTATCATATCCTTCATGGTCAGTTCGGCCATCTTGTGCAGCTCGACTAGCTATTTCAGCTGATCGCTGAAGGGCACTAGATGTTCGGGCGCGCAATATTGCGTCCAGAACAGCTTCTCCGTGGAGCTCCCTTCTTTGGCTCGGAAGAACTCGGCAGCGTCGGTCACACTGCATGGCAGATCAGCAAAGGCCCCTGGAGAACTCCGAATCCGGGTTAGTAAAAGATATTTCCTCTTCACACTCCTACTTTGCATATTGAATGCCTTACCCGCCGCGATCTTCCTGGCCTCCTGGATCTCATGAAGGGCGTCATTGGCTTCAATCCGGGCCGCTTCCACACTCTTACGAGCCTTGACAAGTTCGGCCTCTTGAACCAACACATTGTGATCCAAGGTCTCGCACTTCCTCACCGCGTCCTGGAGCTCCTGTTGGACTTCGTTGACCCGGGCCTTGAGCCTCTTATGGGTGGCCTGCTCCTTGACAGCCTTCCCCTCGGCTTCGACCAGGGCTGCTTTCAGGGCCTCGACCTCGGTCGTCGCCTCTGTTCACATCATGGTATTTCGATCATTGCATATCATTTTCCACCTTTTTCCGAATCCACAACAGGTTATTACTCACCTTGTTTTTCCCGGAGCTGCCTCTTCACCCGGCCAAGCTCCTCCTCAGCCTCCGCCAGTTTCTGCTTCAGTCCAGAGACTTCGGCAGTATGCGAGGCCACGGCCAACAGCGACGCCTGCGCATACATTTTAGACAGATTTCGTTAGTTCCCTGCAATAGGAGATTGATCCTCTGTCCGGTTTTTTCTTTTCGAACACTGGACAGTGTCTCAGGGGTTACTGTCTATATTGGGATTTTCTCCTTTTTTTGCGCCGCTTACCTCAAAACCTGTTAACAGGCTGCTGCAGGCTTCGGTTAGTCCGCTCTTGGCGGACTGAACCCTTTCAATTACCGTGCCCATGAGGACACGGTGTTCATCCACAATGGAAGCGCCTCGCAGTGCTTCTAGCAAATTATTCGGTGCAACAGGGGTCACCGGGGGAACAGACATCCCCCCTTCTTCCAAAGGAGGTCGCGTACCAGATTCCGGAGCAGTCTCGGTCTCCGGAATTGAGTCCGGCTGAGGGTCGAACTGAGTTCGGTCCTCCCCACCAGCCTCCATGGGAATTGACTCCCCTTGGTGTCCGGCGACGGGATTTTCGCCTTCTGGCGCCTCCGGAGCCTCTCCCTGCCTAGAACCGTCCTTCAGGACAACACCTTTGCATCATCCTTGGCCTTGGGGGAGTGAGCGGCTGGCGGCATATCGTTGGCCATCGCCTTGGAATCCAGCGAGCCTCCTGACGAGGATCGCGGGGAGCTGTTGTGGGCCGGACTACAATAAAACATAATCAATCATCTCAATACAACAAAGAGGAAAGACTTGGTTCATGAGCGGATATGGGTTTGAGCACTTACGATGCGGCTCGTGGCTTAGTACGGGGTCGTCTCTCCGGACTACTGTCGGCGTCCCACGCGGTGTTATCCGCAAGGGAGCTCTTCCCTTTCTTGGATGTCTCCGCCTCTAGATTCGCCGAGGCCGCCCTCTTCTTCCTCCCCTCATCTAGGGGAGGGTTGTTCTTCTCCTCCTCTTCCTCGTCGTCGTCTTCGATGATGGAGGAATGGGTCTTATCTTCGGACGTCGCATCCGAAGCACCCCGGCGGCGGGGTCCACTCCGGACCCCCTTGGCCTTTCCGGTGGCCTTCTTTTCTAGTGCCTTATAAGGCGCCGGCTCCAGCATCTTCGCTAAACGCGGGATGACTGGTTCTTCAGGCACTGGAGCCGGACACCGGATCTGCTTCGCCTTCTTCAACCAGTACTGAAAAAGCAATGACAATAAAAGCTTAGATGTTACCCTTGAAACAAGCAAGTAAGGGATGTGTTGAAAATAACATACCTTGTTGGGGATGTGATTTATGTCATGACCACGGTCCGAATCTATGGCCGGCGGTATCACGTTTCCCTTGAAGAGCAACTTCCAGGCATCTTCATGATCTGTTTCAAAGAGCCTTTCCAAGGTGTGGTGCCTTTTCGGGTTGAAATCCCATAGAGGGCGGCTTCGGCTCTGACAAGGGAGGATCCGGCGCACCAGCATCACTTGGATTACGTCAACAAGCTTGATGTCCTTATCGATCATGCTTTGAATGCGCGTTTGCAGCGCGGTCAGCTCGTCTGACGAACACCAGTTCGGACTCTTCTCGACCCAGGAGGTAAGTCGCACGGTAGCACTGGAGTTGAATGCGGCAGCCGCGGCCCAGGTGGCACCGCGGGGTTCAGTGATATAGAACCATTGTTTCTGCCATTCCTTGACAGACTCCACGAATGTGCCTTTTGTCCAAGGAACGTTGGCGAGCTTGCTCACCATGGCGCCCCGCACTCTGTGTGCTGTCCATCCACCACCTTGGGCTTCACGTTAAAGGTTTTAAGCCATAGCCCGAAGTGGGGTTGGATGCGGAGGAAGGCCTTGCACACGATGATAAATGCCGAGATATTGAGGAAGGAGTTCGGGGAGTGGAAACCCTAGCCCGCGGAGGAAATGGGGGAGAAATACTACCCTCTCGTTGGGCTTCTGTGTGGGAATGATTTGTCCTTAGGCTGGAAGACGATGGGCGATTTCCTTTGCCAGGTATCCGGTCGCCCGAAGCTCGGCGATGTCGTCCTCCCTGACGAAGGAAACCATCCACTTGCCTTGACCTCCGGATACGGACATGGTTCTTGAGTGGGAAACAGATGAGGACTTGGGAGCTGGAGCTCAAGAGTGGAAAGGCAGGAAGAAGGCGTGGGGGAAGAAGGGGGAATCTTATCTCCTTATAAGGGCAGTGAATATTGAACGCCGCCCCACTCGCCTCAAAATTTGGCTGCTCCCAAGGGCTGTGTAAAACGACACAGTTGGGTTACCCATGCTCGTATTGATGAGAATCCCGTGATAAGGGGACACGATCTCTGCTTTGACAAGACGTGCCAATGGCAACTGCATCTCGAAACATGGAGCGACAGGCAAAAAAGGGTTCAAAATTAGGACCAGATGGACGTGATGTCATGTTGTAAAAGTTGTCTGCAGATTGGACTTGTGTATTATTATATTGTCTCTACGGTTGTCTGTGGTGTGTGTTACAGGTCCGGACACGATCAATTCGTCCGAAGACTATTTTGGAGTTCGGAAGGAGGAACCCGCCTTGCAATGCCGAAGACAGCACTACGCGCCGAACACCTCGTCATTAAAGCCAGGTTTAGGGGCTACTGAGGGAGTCCTGGACTAAGGGGTCCTCGGGCGATCGGCCTGTTAGCCATGGGCCGGACTGATGGGCTGTGAAGATACGAAGACCGAAGACTGCACCCGTGTCCGGATGGGACTCTCCTTGGCGTGGAAGGTAAGCTTGGCGACCGAATATGTAGATTCCTTTCTTTGTAACTGACCTTGTGTAACCCTAGATCCTCCCAGTGTCTATATAAACCAAAGGAGTTAGTCCGGATAGATGAGACTCATTATCATAGTCATACACGCTAGACCTCTAGGGTTTAGCCATTACGATCTCGAGGTAGATCAACTCTTGTAACACTCATATTCATCAATATCAATCAAGTAAGATGTAGGGTATTACCTCCATAGAGAGGGATGAACCTGGGTAAACATCGTGTCCCTTGTCTCCTGTTACCAGCGACCTTAGACGCATAGTTCGGGACCCCCTACCCGAGATCCTCCGGTTTTGACACCGACACCGGGTTAAAACCAAAACTTTTCAGGAAGGAGACCTAGTGCTCCGGCTTATCCAAGACCAAACTGGTATGCACAAATTATCCCCACCTTGGGAAGGACCCTTTGTGATTAGCAAAAATCTGAACAATGGATCATATTACCTTATCGACATTCGAGAACACAAGGATTCACGTAAGTCGGAGGAGGAGACCCGCCGGCCGTGGAACATTGCTCATCTTCGGCCTTATTATACCTAAGCCACCGGCTCTCCCGATGTACATATTTTGACATTGTATATATTATAAAGTATATAATAAAGCCGGCATCCCTGATAAATCAGGGCCTCTGTCGTTTCAATTTTAAGAATAATGAGTCTTTATCACTTCCAATGGTCACTTGGGGCTTCCTGTTCAAACATAGGTGTATTCACCAAAGAGAACATAGCATTACTACCCTCTTGATCTGACGCAACGCCATTGTTACAAATCACTTGAGGGCTTCCTGTTCAAACATAGGTGTATTCACCAAAGAGAACATAACGTTACTACCCTCCTGATTCCGGCTATCAAGCCAATATGGTAATTCGGCTATCAAGCTCTTGATAACCCACAAGTATAGGGGATCGCAACAGTTTTCGATAAGTAAGAGTGTCGAACCCAACGAGGAGCTAAAGGTAGAACAAATATTCCCTCAAGTTCTATCGACCATCGATACAACTCTACGCACGCTTGATGTTTGCTTTACCTAGAACAAGTATGAAACTAGAAGTACTTTGTAGGTGTCGTTGGATAGGTTTGCAAGATAATAAAGAGTACGTAAATAAAAAGTAGGGGCTGTTTAGATAAAAGAAACAATAAAGTAAATATAGCGAGTGTGGAAAAGTGGTGGTAGGAGTTGCAAAATTGCCCCTTAAGCAATTGACTACTTTACTAGACCGATAGCAAGTATTATGTTGGAGAGGCCACTGCTAGCATGTCATCCCTTACTTGGAATTATATGCACTTATGATTGGAACTATTAGCAAGCATCCACAACTACTAATGTTCATTAAGGTAAAACCCAACCATAGCATTAAGATATATTGGTCCCCCTTCAATCCCGTATGCATCAATTTATATGCTAGGTTGAAGCTTCTGTCACTCTTGCCCTCCAATACATAGTCCTATCAACATACAACTAACCCTATGGTGTGATCCACGCGTGCGCTCATATGATGGGCACCAAAGGACAGCAACATAACCGCAAGCAAATTAAATCAATCATAGCAATTCATCAACCACCGATAGGACAACGAAAATCTACTCAGACATCATAGGATAGCAACACATCATTGGATAATAATATGAAGCATAAAGCACCATGTTCAAGTAGAGGGTACAGTGGGTTGCGGGAGAGTGGACCGCTATAGATAGAGGGGGGAAGGTGATGGAGATGTTGGTGAAGATGGTGGAGTTGTTGGTGAAGATCGCGGTGATGATGATGATGGCCACGGCGGCGTTCCGGCGCCACCGGAGGAGAGGGGGAGAGGGGGCCCCTTCTTCCTCTTCTTCCTTGACCTCCTCCCTAGATGGGAGAAGGGTTTCCCCTCTGGTCCTTGGCCTCCATGGCATGGGAGGGGCGAGAGCCCCTCCGAGATTGGATCTATCTCTCTGTTTCTCTCTGGTTCTGCGTTCTGTTCTGGCTCTGTTTCACCGTTTCGTATATATATGGAGATCCGTAACTCCGATTGGCCTGAAACCTTCGTCGTGATTTTTTTTCCAAATATTAGCTTTCTTGCGGCAAAAGAAGAGCATCAACCGCCTTACGGTGGGCTCACGAGGGTAGGGGGCACGCCCCCGTACCTCGTGACCACCTCGGGCACTGGTTCGCGTTGATTTTCCTTCCGAATTTTCCATATTTTCCAAAAATAAGCTCCGTCCGTTTTTATCCCGTTTGGACTCCGTTTGATATGGATATTCTGCGAAACCAAAAACATGCAACAGACAGGAACTGGCACTGGGCACTGGATCAATATGTTAGTCCCAAAAATAATATAAAAAGTTGCCAAAAAGTATATGAAAGTTGAATAATATTGGCATGGAACAATCAAAAATTATATATACGACGGAGACGTATCACAAGCTAGTATGATGATTTCATAAGAGCGCAACTCTGGTTATCTTGGTAATTCGGCTATCAAGCCAATATGATGATTTCATAAGAGCACGGCTCTGGTTATCTTGGTAATTCGGCTATAAAAGCCAATATGAAAAATTCATAAGAGCACAGCTCTATTTATCTTGGTAATTCAGCTATCAAGCCAATATGATTATTCATAAGAGCATAGCTCCGATTACCTTGATAATTCGGCTATCAAGCCAAAATGAAAATTTCATGAGAGCACGGCTCTGATTACCTTGATAATTCGGCTATCAAGCCAAGATGAAAATTTCATGAGAGCACAGCTCTGATTACCTTGATAATTCGGCTATCAAGCCAAGATGAAATTTTCATGAGAGCACAGCTCTGATTACCTTGATAATTCGGCTATCAAGTCAAAATGAAATTTTCATAAGAGCACAGCTCTGATTACCTTCGGATTTCTGCTATCAAGCCAGTATCATCGCTTCATATGAGCATAGTTCTGGCATATTTGGCGAGTTAATTACCGGATTACAGAGACCAAAGAGAGTTTGTTGCATAGCACAACTCGAACATAGGTCTCTGGTGAACTAGCAGCATATGATGACATCAAATACTTGAGAGTATTATCTTCTCCGTTTGGGTTATCATTCTAACCACTTTGGTATGATAAGCCGGCAGTGTTCAATCACATATCACAGGTATGATATTTCATATATATATATATATATTCATGGTTAAACCGGCCATGGTTATGACTTATTTTAGTTGCCAGTGGTTTAGATATGATATCATGACCCGCCCCGTGGTAAACCGCCAACGCACTTGTGATTTACTTGTGTGCAGGATAATGATAAAGCTTCTTCAGCATAAATTGTGGTTATCATAAGCATATACGCTCATTAACTGGCGGATCAAACGATGTAGCACAAAACAAAGAACGTGCACGATGGCACGATACATCAAAGTTTACTGGCCTATTACACGACTCCGTGAGCCAGACAACATCAAGTGTTTTCAAAGGATAAACTATATAAAACGCCTAGCGAATCATTCATCCTGGCCTTGCCGATTTGAGCCTTCCGGGTCATCCTTCTCTGGTTCTTCGTCCTCCTCCGCCATCTGGAAGTTTGGTGTTGACCAATCAATGCCACGTAAGGCATGGAATTCAGCTTCATCATCAATAAGATTTGACGGGTCAACTTCCGGGGCGAAAGTATGCTTACGAATTGGAGGAATCAGATCCATCACTTTATAAGCTGGCGTGCCCATCTTCTGGTTCTCTGCATCATAAGCCGGCTGATATTTTGAGAGATTGGTCTCATCAGCAATTACTGTCGCATGAGGACGAATTTCTTTCACGCAGGCGGCAAAGTCTTGCTGATCAAAAGGAGTGCCATCTTCTTTAAGGCTTGGATACCCGGTAGCTACCTCGGCCGGGTCTAGCTCGGGTACCCATGCCTTGGCACGGCTCAAGGCCGTCACAGTGCCGACCCTCGCACATGACCGTTTTATTTCTTGAATCCTCGCAGGCAGAATTGACAATTTTTTTAACACATCACTTAGCAGGTTGGGTCCTTGATTCGTTGGAGAAATTGTGGCTAATGTGCGCTGAGTTCCGGTATATAGTTGTTCAACCAGCGTATATACGGTTTTAAGCTTCACCAGCACGTCTTGATTCAGATTACTGCTCCTCGGGCCTATATAACAATCATGGAAGTAATCAGTGGTGGTTCATAGAGTCATGTAAGAGATTCAACTTCAATGTTCATACGGAGACTTACCAAAGATAGCAGAAACCATCTGAGACACCCGGCATTTTAAACCGGTAAGTTCAGAGGTCACCTTTTCCATATCAGCTTCAGCCTTTTCGGCGCGCTGTGTTAGAGCAGTTTTCTCTTTGGCCCAGGAATTTCTTTCAGCATGAAAGCCGATCTTCAGCTTCTCCCTTTCTTCCAGACTAAACTTGAATTTTAAATCGGCTTTCTGGGTCTCAGACTCTTGAATCTCCAGTCGGGTCTTTGCATCAACCAATTGTGATTGAAGTGCGGTGGCCTCCTGTACAAACACAGAATTACAAACACATTTATATCCGGATTACAGGAATATAAGTCCCAAGCCTTTTGCAAGCAACAACATTTGGCACTTGGGGGCTAATGCATACTGAAGAATTCTTCTTACAATGGTTTATATGATTAAGTCCCAAGCACTTTGCAAGCAACAGTACTTAGCACTTGGGGGCTAATGCATATTTGTTCATATTTCATTACTACTTTATGATGACCCGCCAGTGCCATGGACAACCACAGCCAGCTCATGGGGGCTATGTGAGTATAGTTCTGATCTAAAAACACTGATAAGTACCGGTTTATTCATACTGATTAAACCGGCCCTTGGGGGCTACAGATGCAATGTTGATCATTCAAATCCGGTCTAAGTGAAAGATGGCTTTTTTCTCAAAGATGCGTTATACTTATTGCCATTCTAAAGTCTACAGCATATTCAATTCTATTATACACAGTAGACTTGGGGGCTGACAGGATATGCATACTATACTTAAGTCGGAGTTCATACCTCATATTTTTGATGCATTTGCTTCACCATATCAATTTTAAGATCTCGGCTAGTATGTACTTGGTTGAGGTAGCTAGAGAGTACTTCACTGCTGCTCAAGTGAGAATAGTGAGCAACGTCAAATCTCACTTTCCGCTTTTCAAGGAATTCCTGCTTAGTGGAGTGTTGAGCCAAGACAGTTGGATTTCCCGGCTCTGTAAAGCCGATGCTAGTGGTTGTAACATCGTCAGTATGAGTCTCTGACGGTTTAAGTGGGCTTGACGATTCAGGGTTCAAAGGATTGAGTCTTGTCTGGTCGCTGGAGTGGTCAGGAATTTCTGGTGGGTCATCAAGGACAGGCTCGTCGAGTGGTACAATGGAGGTGTCAAATGCTGGAATTTGTTGTTCCGGCTCAGGAGCTTTGGGGTCTTCAGCCGGCTTGTCCACCTTTGCCCTCTTGTTAGGCTTGGATTTTCCACTGCACGATTCATGAGAGATCAGCATAAGTATAAGAGTATAAGGAGATAGAAAACAAAAGAGATGTTACCCAGGGGCAGTCTTGAAATCCGGTAGCTGGGTTTGAGATGAGTCGCCAGAGGAAGAGCGAGAAACCTCCTGATAAGGTTGAATTGAAAGAAGTAAGTGACTGACGAATGAGACCCGCCAGGGGATAAAAAAGTTAGGTTTGGAAAGACCTCGTTCTGCCATTTTCGCTGGGCTGGAGTATTTGGTAAACCGGATGATAACTCTTCATTGCCGCTGGTCCGAGTTTGTTGCCGGCTCTCGTGCTGCTATTGCTTCAAAAGAAAGTGAGGATCCAAATGAGCTAAGGGGTGCGAAAAGCTTACTTCCGGATTACCCGTCGAATTTTCTGTCTTGGCAAAGGCCCCGAGTCAGACGAAATAATAGTTACCTCTTCTTCAACTGCTTGGCTGGCCCCCATGTCATCCTGAGCATAATCAGTGTCAATAAGGTGATTGAAAAAGGAGCCAAGGGAGTCAAGGGCTACCTCCGACTCAGAGTTGTCATCCAGTTCAAACATGCTGGAGGCGCTTGGTTTCTTCTTATTTTTCTTAGTATTTTTCTTGGCGGCTTTCTTGGCAGCTTCATGGTCGTGCTTCTTCTTCCATAAATCAGAATCATGCTGTGAAGAGACATCAAAGTTGAGTTAATAAAAGGTTTTAATGAGGAGGTAAAGGTAAGAAAATTGGAGACTCGCATCTGGTGGCGGGTTAAGTTTGGAGAAAGGGTTTAGACCCACTTTGCTACAATCTTCCGGATCTTCACTCAGAAGAGACTTGGTCATTTCACTGATTGCCTCATCAGTTAGGCATACAGAGCTGTGGCGCAGCGGATCCTTTATGCCACCAGTGTAAGTACACATTAAGCCAGGCCGACGGCTCAAGGGTATGATTCGCCAAGAGACCGAGCACCGAACCAAGTCAATGCTAGTTAAACTGTTTCCCAGCAGAGCTCTGACCTTTGCGGTGATAGGGGCAAGATTTGCATGTTCGACAGCGGTAAGATTCTCAGGAAGAAAGTGTTTCAGGTCCAGACGCTTGACACGATAACCCGGCAATGGATTCTTGTCAGCCGGAGAGGTACCTTTGCAATAAAACCATGTCTGGTTCCAATCCTTGGGATGACTCGGTAAGCAAGCATAGGGGAAGATAGCATCTCTTCTTTGTTGAATTGAGATTGCGCCGAGCTCCAAACTGGGTCTGTTTGTGAATTCGTTTTGGCGGTTCAAGTAAAAATATTCTCTGAAAAGTTCAACACTGGACTCCTCTTGAAGGTATACTTCGCAGAAGACTTGAAAGTTGCAAATGTTTGACACGGAATTGGGTCCAATGTCTTGCGGATGGAGTTGAAAGAAGTGCAGAACATCTCAGAAAAACTTAGAGCCGGGTGGTGGGAAGCCCGGGTTCATGTGATCAGTGAATACAATGACCTCGCCATCTTTCGGTTGAGGTCTTTCTTCGTCTGGATTGGGGGCACAATAAGGCATAACATTCTTTGCTGGCAAGTACCCGATTTTGACAAAATCTTTCAGAGTATCTTTGGTGACAATGGACTTAACCCAGTTGCATGAAGTGACTGTCTTTGGCGGCATTGTGAAGGGAAACGCTTAAAGGAAAGAATTATTTTGCCATGTTAGGTTGATCCATTAAAGTCGGAGATAAACTACTACAGCATGTACTTTGAATGGTGGCTTAAATGGGGCCTAATGATATATGGGTAATTATAAGCCGGTGATGTAAGCCGCCATGACAAGCACTGATATTCAAGGTCTAACAAGAGCTTCTTTTACTAAGTGTTGGGAAAAACAGGTTTTACAACTTGGAAATATAAGATTGGATCTACAGCAGTTCAGAGAAATGAAATAAAATCTAAACCTAAGGTGGCGGCAGTAGAAAAGTGGGGATGCCCAGATGAGATCTGTTGCGATGAGGATATGTTCTGATATTAAAAAACGAGTGCTAAACCTGCTACCGCACAAGATTTGTGTCGTTTTCATATCAAAACTATGCAATCTAAGAAAGAAGGATGAACGGTGATGAACACCGATGAATAGAGAAACCCTAAGGCAGATCCATTAAGAGGAAAAATGAAGGCTTACTGGTGCTGATGAACAGCGGAGAGGCGTCGCGAGGTTCTGGTTCGTTCAGGGTGATGCGGCGACCGGAGTTGAAGCAGTGGAAGAAGGTCGACGGCGGCGGAGCTCGGGCGCGTTGGAACGTTGCGAAGAGAGGAGGAAGACGAGAAGGAAGGAGGAGAATGGATGGGCTGTCAGGGCCTATTTATAAGGAAAGGGTCAGTAGGCAGGCGCAAAAAACGAGGAGGCCAAAAGATGATTATCCAGCCGTGTTGACGCTTCAATTTTCGGGTGGTTAATTAAAGATGAAGATCCGATAAGATATGTTGCGTCTCGTACGAAATTAATGGCGGATGATGTCATGGCGGGTTTCCGTAATTTCAGGGGATGACGTCATGGCGGGTTACAATATCTTGTGAAGAACAAATAAAGAAGGATTTTTTCCTAAGTGTTGAAGATTGACATGAACAAGTTCAAATCAACCTGGGGCCTAATGTTGGGGATATAACTATTGGGTTAACCCGCCCAGGAGGGGCCGGGTTAAGCCACGGCGGTATACCAAGACAAAGCCCATGGAGGCGCTGAAGATGGCGGTTCACTATGAAGACTCGTTAAAAGGCCCAAGGCCCAGAGGCGGCTTAAAGCCCATTAGTATAAACCGCCATATAGGTATGACTTGTATTGTAAGGCATGTGTATTTGGTCACCGAGCCAGACACGTTATATGAACCGGCCGGGACTCTGTAAAGCCGGTGGGCGTCAACCTGTGTATATAAAGGGACGACCCAGCGCCGGTTTAGGAGAGAGAGAGAACAGATCGAAAGCTAGGTCCAACGTATTCGCTCCCTGGTAATCGAGACTTAAGCAATACCACCTCAACTGGAGTAGGCCTTTACCTTCACCGCAAGGGGCCGAACTAGTATAAGCTACTGTGTCTTTTGTCTCGTTTAACCCCTTTAAGCTAACCTAGTGCGATGGCTCCACGAATAGTCCTCACACTAGGACATCTGATGTGACAATTCCACGAGAGAAACCATAGTAATCGGTCAGATATAGATTTTATCGTAGTTGTTTTATAAACATTTACATAAGGGGGACAAACTAAGAATATTTTTGAACAAAAACAAATATGAATAACGTTGTATACAATGCGAGAAAAATACAAAGTAAATTCCAAACACAATCTATTCTTGGATTATAATTACCTTTGAAAATCGTGATTCTCTAGATTCAAAAGTTTAATGAGAGGTTGCATGTATAAAAGCACGTAGCCCAACTAACTTCAGTTTAGTGTTTATTTGGTACTTTTTGTATCTCAACTTGCATATACATAAATGTTTGGCCTAACTAACTAACTTAGCTTAATGAGAACTTGCATAGTTGGAAATATTTGGCACCCATTGTCTAAATACACATTCTGAAAAGTTGAAAAATTCCGAACAAAAATCCCGTGGGTATATCCGAACATTCTATGTCCGTGCACAAAGTTTTCGGTGAAAAACGACGTTTTTTGTGGCTTGTGTAAAAAAAGAAGTTTCCGGTGAAAAACGATGTTTTTTGTGGCTTGTGTAAAAAAAGATCTTTTTTTACACAAGCCACAACAAACGTCGTTTTTCACCGAAAACTTTGTGCACGGATATACCCGCGGGATTTTCGTTCGGAATTTTTTAACTTCTCAAAATGTGTATTTAGACAATGGGTGCATATGAATCTAGGAGCCATAGCCAATTTCCGCATACCATATGAATTTATTTGTCTATAAATATTTCAATGTATATCCTCGAATTGGTATCAGCACTCCATAGAGTCTATTTGGTACCCTTGTATTCAGTTTTTAGTATTTCTTTAAATATTAAAGACACTCTCTCCATTCCAATATGTAGGGTGCCATTGAGTTTTGAGGTTCAACTGTAAACACTAAATAATTATTGTCTTGTATAATACTCCCTCTGTTCCTAAATATTTGTCTTTCTAGACATTTCAAATGACTACTACATACGGATGTATGTAGACATATTTTAGAGTGTAGATTTACTCATTTTGCTCCGTATGTAGTCACTTGTTGAAATGTCTAGAAAGACAAGTATTTAGGAACGGAGGGAGTACATGATACTGGGGGGAGTTCAATTACTTCGTGGCAGACACCGTAGGAACGTCAACACTCTTCCTACATCAGCTTAGTGAAATCCCTTATAAGTCATATGCAAGTTGCAAACCAAGATGACGTGTCCATGTGAATACCCTACAATCCGCTCATTGTAAAAGGATATGATCCAAAACACACAAGTGAGTATCTGATGGGCCAACCAATAGGGTAGCTGCTCTGTCGGTTTTTATTTTGGTTTATCTTTTCTGTTTATTTCTCTAGCATTGGATTTCTACCTTTTCTTTATTTCCATTTTTTTCTTCTTCATAACTCTTTTTCAAATACACAAATATCTTTCTAATTCAAGAATAATTTTAAAATTCGTAAATTTTAAAAGCTCATGCTTTTTTTAATAATGAACAAGTTAAAGGTCATTAACATTCAAAAGAAAAGGTCATTTTTAATATTAATGAACAATTTAATTCATAATTTTATAAAACAAATGCATGGACATTTAAAAAAATCATAAAAATCTTAAAAATATGTAGACTTTTTTGAAATTTATGACCATTTTTAAATTTCACATATATACTTTAAATAATTTGTATTTTTTGAAAATGACTTCTTAAAGGCAGGAACTGCAGTTCCTGAGCCGGTTTTACTACTATTCCTACTATTTTATTCCGATAGACAGGAATCAGCTTGGCCAGCCCACGGTAGCAATCATGTGGTGCCTAGAATAATGGGAGCTCCTATAGGCCGCTCGCTGCGGCAAAGTGCCGGCGCTTCGCACAGGAGCGGCTAGCGTGGGCCGGCCCATTTACAGCGGCACGCGACGGCCCGTTCTCGAGATGAAAAAATCGCAAAAAAGAAGATCGCGCTAGCGCTGTAACTCGAACACGCGACTTCGCACCAATTGGCCTGCCGTGCAAACCACCGCATCGAAGACCACCTCATCTTCAATTAGCAGCTGGACAATTAAAGACGTATACCAGAGAGACTAATGTTAAACATTAATTCGCAAAATATCCTAAAAACTACAGTCAATTTTTCGAAATTATGAATACTTTCTTCAAAATAAAAACTTTTTTCGAATTTTCCTACAAAATTTGTAAAACAGGAACATTTTGATGATGTGAACAAATTTGAAAACGGGGAACATTTCTTGAATTTGTGAACAAAAAATAAAAAATGTTTACTTTTTAAAACTTCCAGAACATTTTTTGAATTTGTGAACAAAATTAAAAACCATGAACTATTATTGAATTTGTGAATAAATTAGGAAAGCTGGAACATTTTCTTCAATTCCCAAACATTTTTTGAGTTTTGAGAACAAATTTTGAAACAGAGAACATTTTTGAAAAATCCTGAAAAAATTTGAAAGCGCGAACAATTTTTTAAAGTACGAACATTTTTTGAATTTCGAGAACATATTTTAAAACGGAGAACAATTTTGAAAAATCCCGAACAAATTTGGAAATGCGAACATTTTTTAATATGTGAACAAAAAATTGAAATCTGGTACATTTTCTGAATTTCGAAAGTTTTGTACTTTTTTGTGTAACGAAAACAAAATTTGAATTTTGAGAACATTTTTTCAAAAACTGAACATTTTTTGGGAACACGAAGAAAATTATTTTTTTTGAAAAAAAGAGAAGAAAAGGAAAAGAAGTAAAAGTAAAATCGTAAACATTTTGTAAAATTGCGAACAAGTTCTGAGAAAGAAAAATTAACTTGAAAAGAAAATGAAACAAGAAACAAAAAAGTAAAAAAAAACAGAAACGAAAAAATAGAAATGGGAAAACAATAGAAAGCCGAAAAAGGACCATAAAAATGATACAGGAAAAAAACCCGGTTCAGGGAACCTTCTAGAAGGTTCCCAAAACCGGTTGGACGCAATATGTATAAGTGGGCCGGCCCAGGTTTGTCGCTCGCTGCGCTGCCCTGTGCGGTAGGCCGGCATTTTGCCGCAGCGAGCGGCGAATAGGGATTTCCTAGAATAATGGGGAATCCTATTCCCCGCGTGGGCTGGCTCAAATCCTATTTGATGCTTTCGAGCGTCAAAACGACATGACTTCGCTGAGCCTCGGCCTCCGGCGGCCCAGTTTGGGTCGGCCTACATTAGCTCTTCTATTTCTTCTCTTTTATTTTATTTTAATTTTGTCTGTTTTTATTATTTTCTTTTTCTTTTTTTCTTTTTAGTGTATTATACAAAGTTCATCGCTTGTTTATACAAAAAAATGGGCATCGCATATTTAAAGAAATGTTTGCCCTATAATAAGAAAATATTCAACATGATTAGAAACAATATTCATTGTGTATTTTATATTTGTTCAGAGTATATCACAAAACGTTCAATGTGTATTTAAATATTTTTCAGTGAATATCACAAAAATGTTCAGTGTGTATTTAGCTATTGTAGAGCATATATAACAAAAATGTTCAGTGCGTATTTTAAAAAATCGTTCAATATTTATTTAAACATTGTTCATCATAGGTAGAAAATATCAATAAATGTTCGGAACTTCAAAAGTTTGTTGATGATTTTTAAATTTTGTACTCCTTTTCAAAAATTGTTCACATTTTAAAATTTTAAGAGAATTCAACATTTGTTCACAATTTCAAGAATTATTTGCAATTCTAAAAAAATATTTATATTCTTTCAAGAAATGTTGAGAAATTGTAATAAAAGGGAACCTCTGTTGTACTTCGTACTTAAAGTTAGTGTTGCGCTTCAGCAAGCCCAATCGCTATGTCTACTACCTAGCAAAGCAGCTACCCATCTAGAAGTGGGAGCTCGACTCCCATGAGTGTTTTTTTACATTTGTCCATTTGTTCAACGCCTACGAATGTGTGCCTGCTAAAGCGAAAGCTCGCCTATTGGACGCATGCGGGCATCCAATAATAGCACCTCTTGGTAGATACAGAGAGACCTCTTGATCGGCGCCTTAAGCGCCCGAACAGCTCCCTGGCGCCTGAAGGAGACCTCTAGTGGGCTGGCCCAGAAAACCTTTGCTCAATAAAAACTACAAAAAGATGTGCCGCGAGCCAGATCCGAACTCGGGACCTCACCTTCAAATATGGATGCACAACCACTACACCATCCAACTACCTATGCTCACAATCTTCGTTTATTTCTTTCATTCTTTCCCCAGCTCGGAAAGCACCCGGCGTGGCAACCTTTACAAAACATTTTTTTTCTTTTTTTTCCTTTTTTTGTAACGGTTTCATTCACCTTTTTGCTGAATACGTGCACTTTTCTAAAAAAATCAAAGGAAAACTAAAAAAACGAATGAAAATTCTCGAATCTGAAAAAAAAGTACATCGAATTTGAGAAAAGTTCATCGAATATAAGAAAAGATCACTGAATTCGAGAAAAGTTAATCATAATTAGAAAAGGTTCACTAAATCTGATAAAAAAGTTCATCGATTTTATTTAAAAAGTTCATCAAATTTGAATAAAAGTCATCGAATTTGAAAAAAAAAATCATCAAAATTGAAAAAGTTCATTGAATTTGAAAAGGTCATCGAATTTGGAAAGAGTTTATCGAATTTGAAAAAAGTTCATTGAATTTGAAGAAAAGTTCATCGGATTTTCAAAAAAGTTCATCGAATTTAAAAAAAGTTCTTCGAATTTGGAAATAGGTCATAGAATTTGAAAAACATTCATCAGTTTTGGAAAAAAAGTTCATCATTCGAAACGAGTTCACTCATTTAAAGAAAAAATAGGAAAGAAAACAGGGTAACAAACAAATAAAAAGGAAAAAAACAAAGCATAAAAAACACATAAGGCATTTCCTATATGTAGAAATAAATGAACGGAAGTACATATACACCAACGAGCAGGTGGCCGAGTGGTTATTGATGTATCTACGGAGGGATGAGATCGCGAGTTCGATCCTAGTCTCTCGATTGAACCTGCGCCTTTTTATCATTCCGGAAAAGGAAGATGGGCCGGCCCGTTTGTCGCGAATGCAGGGAGGGGGGTGTTCGCCCGTTTGTGGAAACACCTATATCCGGCGCTAAAGGCGCCGAATAGGATCTGGCATACATAGACACGTAACGCATACCTAGCTTACAGCGAGGCAGCCTATTGAAAAAGAGAACCAATCATTTGAAAAATGTTAAGTGTGCATAAAGAAAATGTTTATCACGTATACAGAAAATGTATACGAAAAAGTATCATGTGCATGAAAAAAAAATTGATCTTGTATTTTCAAGAATTAAACAAGCATTCGGAAAAAATGTAGAACAGGTATGTGAAAAATGTTAATCAAGAATTTGAAAACAGTTAAATGTGTATTAAAAAATGTTAATCATGTATTAAGAAATTAATATTTCATTTCAAAAATATTAATCCAGCATTTGAAAATGTTAAAATTTATAGAAAAAATATTAACCATGTATTCAAAAATCTTAATCTTATATTTGAATAAAAGGTTAGTCAAGCATTTGAAAAATGTTAAGAAACTATGTCAAGAATGTTAATGAAACATCTGAAAATGATAAATGTGTATAGATTTTTTTTTTGCACATTTATTGAAAAATATAGATCTCATAAATCAAAATAATCTTAATCAATCATTTGAAAAATGTTGAACAAGTATGTTCAAGAATTAATCAAGCATTCGGAAAAAATGTAGAACAGGTCTGTGAAAAATGTTAGAATTTGAAAACAGTTAAATGTGTATATAAAAATGTTATTCATGTATTAGGAAATTAATATTTCATTTCAAAAAATATTAATCCAGCATTTTAAAATATTAAAAATTTATAGAAAAAATATTAACCATGTACTCAAAAATCTTAATCTTATATTTGAATAAAACGTTAGTCAAGCATTTGAAAAATGTTAAGAAACTATGTCAAGAATGTTAATGAAACATCTGAAAATGATAAATGTGCATAGATTTTTTTGGCCATTTATTGAAAAATATTAATCTCATAAATCAAAATAATCTTAATCAAGCATTTCAAAAATGTTGAGCAAGTATGTGAAAAAAGTTAATCAAACATTAGAAAAATAAATGTATATAGAAAAAATGTTGAACATGTCTTTAAATTTTTTATCTTGTATATAAAAAATATGTTAATCAAGCATGTGATAAATTTTTAAATGTGAAAACTGGTAAATGTTTAACAAGCATGTGAAAATTGGTAAATGTTTATAGAAAAATGTTGACCATATGTTAAAAAATGTTAAGTGTTTATAGAAAAATGTTGACCATGTGTAAAAAAATATTGATCTTATATTTGGAAAATATTAATCAGTTATTTTAATAAATTTAAGTGTGTGTATGAAAAATATTAACCATGTATTCAAATAATGTTAATCTTGTATTTGAAAAATGTTAATAAGGCGTTTGAAACATGTGTAGCCATGAAATATTGTGAATATATTAAAAATCATACATTTTTATTTGAAAAACACTAATCAATCATTTGGAAAAATGTTTAAAATGTGTATGAAAATTGTTGACCATTGTGTTAAGAAAATTTTAAATTTGTATTGGAAATTTTTGAAATGTGTACTAGAAAAATGTTCTTGACATATACAAAAAGTAGAATGAAATCAAAAGAAACAAAACAAACCAAAGAAAAAAGAAAAATAAATTCAAAGAAAAGATGCAAAAAGAATGGGAAAACAGTGAAAATCGATAAAGAAACCAGGAATAATAAGAAAAATGTTCAAAACTAAGAAAGAAAGGAAAACCAAAAAATGAAAGATAGTGATTAATAATAGAATAACGATAAAATAATTAAAGAAACAAAGAAAACCAAATGAATAATGAAAAGAAAAAACAAAAAAATCAGGGAAAAACTAAACCAAAAACTAAGAAAATGAAAAATAAGAAAAAACCTGGAGAAAAGCGAATAAAAATTAAGGAATAAACTGTAAAATTGTGGAACCAGAAAAACCCAGTTGAAACCGGCTCGTTTCGCCTCAAGTATGTCGTCGTCTACTAGTTTATCAGGAACCTGATGTGAGCTTGGTGGCTTGAACCTCTGCCAACTATGGAAGGGAGTAGGGATTCTCTATGTTCTCCGTTTTTCTTCACTCATTTTCTTGAAGTGTTCGCGATTGGGCCACCCCGTTGCTGTAGAGGCTTCAAGCGAGACGGATGCGAGATATAGCCTTTATACATAATGCATACCCGGCGCACATACCACGGCACATGGGCAAGCCAATTTAAGCTATTTTTTCTTCATCGGTTTGCCATGTATTTCTCCGCCGGTTTTGGGAAAGTTCCTTTAACCAGGCGTTCAATTTTATTCTGTTGGTTCTCTTCCTTTTTTATTATTTATTGTTTTTCCTTCTATTATTAAGGTTCTAAATAATTTCTTTCTTAAATAAGCAAGGTTTCGTTAAAACCTACAAGAACTTTTATGAAAATCATGAATTTTTTTCAAATTTGTTAGGTTCTCAAATATGAATACATTTTCAAATTTGGGAAAAAGGGTAAATTTGGGAATAAATTTCTTGAAAATATATGAATTTTTTTTTCAAATTCTTGAACGTTCAAAAGTTTGTGAAGATATTTTGCAAGTTAGAACATTTCTTCAATTTTATCAACATTATTTGAATTTTGGAAGGTTTTTCCAGACTCATGAACATTTTTTCAAATTTGTGCACATTTTCTTAAATTAACATGTTTTAAGATCCAATAAAAGTACAATTGGGATAAATTTTGAAACTCGGGATATTTTTTGAAAATTAGAATTTTTTGAAATTCATGAACATTTTTGGAATTCCACAATTATTTTTTAAATTAATTAAATTGTTGAAATTTGGAACATTTCCTGAAATCAGACAACAATTTTTCAAATTCATGAAAACTTTTGAAAATGGAATAGCCTTATTGAAATTCGTGAAAAATTGGTTCAAAATTTTTTTTTTAATTTTATTGTTTTTAGAAATTAAACAAAAAATAAACATCAACAATAAAATGAAAATACGAAAAACAAAAAAAGAAAAAGAAAAACAAGGGCGTCCCGCCCTAAATGGGCTGGTTCATTGTTCGCGCCTTAGCTACGCACCTGTTGCCATACGCGGGGAATAGGAGGTCGTGCCTAGAATAGGGTTTCTTGTTGGCAGCAAATTATGTTTGCTGCTTAATCTGAGTTGGCCCATTTAGCTAGTAACTATTCTTCCTTCCCAAAATATAATACACAGCTTTCGTCTTCATCGTATAGATTTGACAATTATTTTTATATCTATATGATCTGAATAATGAAACATGGCATATAATTATTTTTGAAGACTAATAAGATGATATTCCCTCCGTCTTTGAATACAAGGCCCCACCATATTTTTAGGTCAAACTTTGACCATTAATTTTACCAACAAAGTGGGAGTTATATGCCACAAAAAATATGCCATTGGATACACATTTCGAAGAAAATTTCCCATGATATATATTTTTATGACATATAACTCATATTTTATTGAAAAAATTATAAGCCAAAAATTGACAAAAAAAACACAAAGTGGCCTTGTATTCGAAGGCGGAGGCAGTATCATTTATACATGTTCAATGCATGCATTTTGATATATTTATGCTCAAAGTTGTGCATTAAATACAGTACAAAGTCAAATGCCCCTTACTTTTTGGGAACGGAGGGAGTAAGTATAAGAAATCCTGGTTTTGGGTACCTTCTTCTACAATGTCCTTACCCGTCTTTTACAGATTGTTGGACATTCTAAATGGCCATGGTCCGGCTTTTCATTTTCATTTCGAGTTTCAGGATTTTCCTGCGTTTCTTTTTTTCTAAATCAAAAATTTCAACAATGGTTCAGAGGTTTTTTTAATGTTTATTTTTTAAAGAATATTCATACTTTTAAAAAATTGGGTCTAAAAGTTGAAAATTTTCAAAAGTAATTCATCTGTTTAAAAAGAATATTTGCATTAAAAAACGTTCACATGTTTTCATAAATTATTCACAAATTTTTTTGCAAAATTTTCCCTTTTTCAAATAATGTTCTCAAATTTTTCAGAAAATGATCACCATTTTAACAAAAATTCCCCATGATTTCTTTAAACCGACTGAAAACAAAAGACGCTCGAAAACACGTGTCCTTTTTTTGCAGGTGCTATTCGCGACAGTGTTTACACAAAGGGCGTCCCGGCATCACACCACAACGTCAAATAGACATCCCCCGTGAGCACGGGAGCTATGTCTCCCCTATCGTGAGATGGTAGCATGTCTCGCATCCTCTTGTGCTCCTGCTAGCAGACCGGCACACAAGCCTTCATGTGGTTTTCCTGGGAGCGATTTTGGGGAACTTTTGTAGACTGATTCAGAATGACTTTAAAGGTTTCACACGGTTCTGGTTTCCTTTTTCTTTGTGTTTTTTTGTATCTGTTTGTATCTGATTTTTCCTCCGGGTTTTCCATTTTCCCGTTTTTCTTCATTTCTCAAATACATTTTCAGGTACATATTGAATGTATTTTAAATATACGTTGAACAATTTTACGAAGTAGACACTGAATATTTTTTAAATACAAGCTGCAAAACTTTTTAACACATATTGCAGAATTTTCATAAATGACATGAAGGTTTTTTTACATGCAAACATTTCTGGGTGTTAGAACATATTTTTTAAATGTCCAGAATATTTTTATGAATGAAACGAAACATTTTTTAAAATAATCTAAACATATTTTTATGTTGTATAAACTTTTTTCAAAATGTTTCAGAATAGTTTTGAAATGCATGAATATTTTATTAAATGTCAAGGGCATCTTTTAGTAGTATGAATTATTGCTTTCAATCATGCAAATGTTGGTTTTACATTGTACAAAGACTTTTTAAAAATGTCACGGCGTATTTTAGAAACAAGTGATTTTTTTTAAAATGTCATGAACTTATTTTTGAATTGCACCCAACATTTGTAAAATTATTCAAAACATTTTGCATTGTATAGTATTTTTGAGTGATAAGAACGCTTATTACAATCTACATGAACGGGCGAACTAACATATGTTTAGATGGTTAGGAGGACAATGGTATCCCCGGCCCATCAAGGCCAAGTCGTAGACTTGTCATCAATGCTCGTATTTTCCTGGATTTATTTTAGTCCTTCCATCAATGTGCATTCAGTGGGAGGAGGCGTTGCAGTCGACTACGAATGCGTTTGTGACGACTTCGTCGATTTCAAAATGATATACCAGGCCAGTCTCTCGGATGTGTTCATAGGTGTAGGGTGTGCGTGCGTGCGTAGGGCCGAGTGTATGCGTGTTTGCATCTATAGTGTATTAAAGAAAAGAATCTACGTGAACAGAATTTTACATTTCATGATTTTTTTGAATGTCAAGAACATATCTTGTAAATGTTTGAACATTTTTTAAATGTCACAATTTGTTTTGAACGGTAGAGACATTTTTAAATATTGCATGAACTTTTTCTAAATATGCCATGAGCACTTTTAAAAATTTGAATAAATTATTTTGACAGAATACATGTTGTATGAAAAATTACAAACATAAACAAAAGTAGAATAGAACAAAAGAAAGGAAGAAAATCAAACCAAACAATATGGTTAGGAGTACAGTGATATCCCAACCCTACCAAAGTTCAAATTCTAAACTTGACTTTGGTGCTCGTATCTTTCTGGAATTATTTCAAACCTTCCGACGATGTGTGTTTAATAGGAGGAGACATTCACGTCGACTATGAAGGTCTCTGTGGCGACTTTATCAATCTCGAGACAATATACCGACTTAGTTTCTCGAAGTTGCTCATAAATATAGGACGTGTGTGCATACATTTATAAGGATAAGTGTATGTCCAAATGTACGAGCATTTGCGTATGTATAATGTTAGAAAAAAGAAAGAATGGAACGACCATGACTTGGCTCGCCCATCATGGAGGCTTCTTGAGGCAACCTGTGCATTCGTCCCTTCCCTCTGTTGAAAATAAGTCATCTAACAGAAATCAGGACGGCCTTTCCAAATCGGATGAAATTCGTGCAAACACGACGAATTTCATATAAATATGATGAAGTTCATTTAAACTAGGATAATTTGTACATAAATTCGAATGATATTTCGTCCGATGGATTAAAAACCATAAAATTGAAACCCTAAACTACTATATACTTGACGGTGACCTCGTAGGCCATGCCGAGCTGGCCAACGGCTCCCCCTCAGTGGTCGTCGCCCGATCTGGCGTTTGAGTCGGAGTCGTCGGGCCTCAGGAGACGGAAGGTGGCACCGTCGCGGCAGGGCTTCCCGACAGCCGTTGAGAAGGGCCTATCTATTTACTTTTATGTTGAGTCATCATCCTCTTATTAAAAAACACCAGTTGGAGAGCACTGCTGTCATTTGCATGCATTACTATTAATTTACATTGAGTATAACCGTGATTGGATATCTTTTACCATGAATTACAATGTTTAGTCAGTCCTTGATCTTCAGGGGTGCTCTGCATTTATGTTTTGCGGTCTCAGAAAGAGCTAGCGAGATACCATCTTGTTATATTATATTATGATTGTTCTGAGAAAGTGTTGTCACTCGAGATTTATTATTATTGCTCGCTAGTTGATAATGCCATTGATATGAGTAAACATGAGACCTAAATGTTATTGTAAATATGGTTAGTTCATAATCTTTGCTGAAAACTTGAATGTTGGCTTTACATATTTATAACAACAAGATCAAACAGAGTTTGTAAATTTTTTCTTTATCACTTTCAGTTTGTCAACTGAGTTGCTTGAGGACAAGCAAATGCTTAAGCTTGGGGAGTTGATACGTCTCCAGCGTATCTACTTTTCAAGACACTTTTGACATTGTCTTGGACTCTAACTTGCATGATTTGAATGAAACTAACCCATACTGACGTTGTTTTCAGTAGAATTATCATGGTGTTATTTTTGTGAAGAAATAAAAGTTCTCAGAATGACCTGAAAATCAACGAAGAATATTTTTGGAATTAATAAAAAATATTGGCGAAAGAATCAACACCAGGGGTCCACACCCTATCCAGGTGCAAGGCGCGCCCCTGCCTCGTGGGCCCCCTGAGGCTCCACCGACGTCAACTCCAACTCTATATATTCATGTTCGGGAAGAAAAAAATCATAGAGAATGGTTCATCGTGTTTTACGATACGGATCCGCCGGCAAGCCCTAATCTTCACCGGGAAGGTTGATCTGGAGTCCGTTCGGGGGCTCCGGAGAGGGGAATCCATCGCCATCGTCATCATCAACCTTTCTCCATCACCAATTTCATGATGCTCACCGTCGTGCGTGACTAATTCCATCGTAGGCTTGCTGGACGGTGATGGGTTGGATGAGATTTATCATGTAATCGCGTTAGTTTTGTTAGGGTTTGATACCTAGTATCCATTATGTTCTAAGATTGATGTTGCTATGACTTTGCTATGCTTAATGCTTGTCACTAGGGCCCGAGTGCCATGATTTCAAATCTGAACCTATTATGGTTTCATGAATATATGTGAGTTCTTGATCCTATTTTGCAAGTCAATAGTCACCTAC